>NC_142643.1:36684166-36987196 GCF_053813885.1 Theobroma cacao
TGGTAAAATTACGATTTTACCCCTACACTCTAGAAATCACCAGAATTAAACTTTTTCACTTCCTATCATTAAATTATACTCCAAATGGTTAATCTTGGTCAAAAATTTCACTCCATGATCAAATTATTATCTTAGGTGGCAAAATGACGATTTTGCCCTTGAATATCAAAATTTCCAATTTTACCCCAATGAACCCTCAAACTCCGAACAATCATTTTTAGTCATTCGTGGACTATAAAATATTAAATTTCATCCTACAATTCCTATTTGAACTAGTTCGAGGTTAAATCAATTTAAGTGTATCGTTAGGTACAATATCGGATTTCGTCTATTCTTAAGTGCTTTTCTAGCGTAATAACATGCTACTCAGTGCATGTATGTCATGACATGTGTTTATAGGGTCAGGTTTTACAACAAATCATTTCCAAATCATAACATAACATTTTTTTTGGCTCACAGGGGCATTTTCGTCATTTTTGTCGAAAACCTCGAAACTTGCTAAAAATGTAGTAGGTAAGCCGAAAATATATATTTAATGATTTAAAAAAAATTAAGTATCTAAAATGTTCATTTGAAGTGAAAATTTGACCATTTGAATATAATAAAAATATTCAATAAAATAAACTATTTTCTTGTAAAATAATTTTCATAAAACTATCGGTACATAATTCTTATAGCGTAAAAGATAATTATATTCATATATACTATAAAGCAAATAACCAAAGCATAAAATTTCTTTTACAGTGACACGTGGGCCCACATCTATCCAAAATGCATCGGAAGCTGGAAACCTACAACTTTTACCGATTCGAGTCCAAATGAAGGTCCTTGTCAAAGTCAACTAACTATGAAATTCCCCGAGCCTGAAATGTGAGGAAATGAGGGTGGTGAGATTATAAAATCCTAGTCTCCAAGCACAATCTCTGTACTTTTACCAGTATACTTTGCTCACCACCTATCCACAATGTACAATACATAATTCACCACATCAATGCTTGACCATTATAAAATCAATTCAAGCTCGGTATATATGCGTGATATGATATACAACCTATCCGACTATCGCTTAAATGCGGTGCTGACCTAATTCGGCCTATTATCTCCAAATTTAACTCCAAATCAATTCTTCTCACTTTCTACACTCCAATTATACTTAAATTACCTTAGTGACTGTGAATGAGATTCAATTTATCAGTCTCGGTAGCAAATTACGAAAATACCCTTAGTGGGTAAAAATTTATATTTTTGCTCTGAAAATTTCCATTATTTTTCTAGGCTCATAATTCATCATTTCTTAACCAATTCTCCTAGAATGAAAATCAAATTCATCCTCACTCAACACATGATAAATTCGGCCATTAATGGTTGTGGGAGAAAATAAATTCTTTTCTTGTTGTTTTGTTTCTAAATATGCTAAACTAACTTAAAACACTAACATAACTTAAAATCAAATTAATCTAACAACTTTCTCTCTCCTAACCCATTTTTCAGAATTGAATTCATCATAATAACTCAATATTCAACCATGAAAATCAAGAACAAAAGCATGGGTAAGCTAGGTATCAAGGAGAATTAGAGAAATTCTAACTTACCTAGCTTGTTTCCTTAATTTCTTCATTTTTTCTTTGAATTTTCCACCTAGGTTTTCTTGTTTTTCCCTTTGTTCTTCCTCTCTTTCTCTCTCTTCCTTGCTTGGCTGGCCATATCAAGAAAATGGGCTGATTTTATGCCTTTTTATAAAGAAACAATAAAATAATAAAGGTATGACACATGGCATTTTCTTATTGGTCCATTTTTAAAATTTTAAAATTTTAATCCTTTTTATCTCCACCACACAATTAGTCAATGGTCAAAATGAGGATAAAGGAAGACCATGTGCTGAAAAAATGTCCTGGTGGTGGAAAATTACAATTTTGCCCCTGGGGTGGCAAAATTACCATTTTAACATTTTACTCCAAATTATACCGAAATTAAAATTTTTCACTTCTAAATCTCAAATCTTACTCCAATAAGTCAAATTATACTCCAATAAGTCAAATGGGGCCAAAAATATTTTCTAAAATTCTCATTTTATCCCCAGATGGCAAATGACCATTTTGCCCCTAGATAGCGAAAATTTCGGTTTGACTCCAAATTGATCCTCGAACTCCAAATCACCATATTAAACCATTTTGGGACTTTAAAATTCTTAAATTCATCGTGAATTCTCTATTTGATCTAGTTCGAGGTTTAAATCAACTTTATTGTACCTCTAGGTACAATACCGACTTTTGTAAATTTTTCGGGACTTTTCTAGCATGCAAACATGCTATTCATCACATGTATGTCATGAAAAATATTTTATAGAGTCGGGCTTGTCATCTTCTCCCCCACTTGGATCAACCATATGATCCTTTTTCATGATTGATTTCGACATAAGGCTAAATATTAATATTTTAATATTATTTCATTAATAAAATATTATTTTATTTTAAAATTTTTATCTTGTCTCCTTGATACCCAAAATACCTTATTATGCCTCACTTGACTTCCAAATCACCTTTTATCTCACAAATTATCCTCCGATAAAATTATTATTATTTTATTATTATTTTCTCACTTACGAAATATTTTATCCTAAACTACTCCTTTCGTCTTTTATCACTTCTAAACATTTTAATTGACCTCAATTTGCATTCGATCAACTTTATTTATCACCATATCAAAGTATGGGGTATTTCACTGTTGGTCAAGATGGTACAAACTTTGAGTGTCTTTCTTCCTTACCTGGATTCGAATCCAATTAGTATCAGTTTTATTCAATTATTTAAATAATAAAAAATATATAAACAGGTAGTTGTAAACGGGTTCGGGATGGGTACCCGCCAAACCCGAATATTACATAATCAGGTTCGGGTATCGGGTACCCTAAGAGTGATACCCGAACCCTACCCAAACCCGTTTATTAGGTACATAACCCGGTATAACTGGGTCGGGTACCCGTTGACACCCCCAACTTTTAGTGATTTCAAGAAGATTGGTGATTAATTAAGACCCAGTGGGTTGATGAATTAGCTACTCATCACATCTGGATACTCAAAAGATTAGGTCTAAAGTATTAAATCACTCATTGGATGAAATTTGAGACTATGGGACAAAATAAACATAAAGGTAAAACAGTAATTACACTTTTTATCATTGGATGGTTACGAGAGTTCACACTATAAGGTTTGCAAGTGGACAACTAATAATTAATATCAAGTATTGAATTGTTTCTTATAATTATAGTTAATCCAAGAGTTCAACCATAAATCTATAGTGGAGTGATTTCATAGTTAATATCACGACCCGAAACTCCCATCGAGCCCGTGACAACCGTCGCGAAGCCTCGACAGACATTCTTCCCCCGAATGCCTTTTGAGACCTCGCAAGGCTTTTGTACCAGTTTTTCCATTCCTCTCTCTTTCTTTTTTTTTTTTGAATAATAAAATAAAATAAAAATATTAATTAAAATAATCTATTTTAATGTAAAACAATATATATATATATATATTTTTTTTTTGAAACATCAAAAATTAATTTTCTACACATAAAAACAAAATAAATTTATACATACTGTAATATAGAAAACTAGAGTATGCAATTTAAATTACAATGACACGTGGGCCTCCAAATAATTGAGAAGGTTTAAGTCTATAACCTTGCTTTCTAGGATGCAACTTTGAAATTTACTTTTCGATGCAATTAACAGTCTACTACCTATTCTGAGCCTGAAAAATGTATAGGAAGAATGGGTGAGATTATAAAATCTCAGTGAGTAGATAGACATCATCAAAATAATCTAAAGCCGAGTAATAGGAGACAATTAAAATAATTCATCCCAACCCATATAAATAATTGGATTTCATCCAATTACTCAACATGACTTATGTACTTTTCAAAAACTTGGCCCTTACCAAAAATCCATTCTCTGGGATACCCCGCGAAGGCATCTTACCGAGGCCGCCAAGGCTGTTTATTGTCACACACACAAACACATTTCACCTCTGACAACACAGTCGTTCTTCGGCGTTGGCTGAGTCCCAGTTTCACTTGGTGGCCAGCGTGAAGTGTACTCAAATCCTACCTCAGGAGTTATCCTACGCGCCTCTCCAATCGAGGTAAGCTCAATAATTGGGAACCGTGCCCCTCTAATTAGGCTGGCCCATGGAACCCCCGTCACTGCAGTGCCCACTTTATAATCCACCAACCAATAAAATCACAATAGTATGACATGGCTCACTTAACACATTCAAGGCAAATCAAAGTAGTTCATATATTCTTTAAATCATAAAAATAACCAGTCATACCCACATTTATCATAAGCCATATAATGTAAAATCATGGATAAACAACACAATTGAAATACCCCATACTTTGATATGGTGATAAATAAAGTTGATCGAATGCAAATTGAGGTCAATTAAAATGTTTAAAAGTGATAAAAGACGAAAGGAGTAGTTTAGGATAAAATGTTTCGCAAGTGAGAAAATAATAATAAAATAATAATAGTTTTATCGGAGGAGAATTTGTGAGATAAAAGGCGATTCAAAAGTCAAGTAAGGCATAATAAGGTATTTCAGGTACCAAGGAGACAAGATAAAATTTTTAAAATATTAATATTTAGCCGAATGTCGAAATCAGTCATGAAAAATGATCATATGGTTGATCCATGTGGGGGAGAAGATGACAAGCCCGACTCTATAAAAATATTTATCATCACATACACGTGATGGATAGCATGTTTGCATGCTAGGAGAGTCCCGAAAAAAAATTTACAAAAGTCGGTATTGTACCTAGAGGTACAACAAAGTTGATTTAAACCTCGAACTAGATCAAATAGAGAATTTATGATGAAATTAAGAATTTTAAACTCACAGAATGGTTTAATATGATAATTCGGAGTTTGAAGATCAATTTGGAGTCAAACCGAAATTTTCGCTATCTAGGGGCAAAATGGTCATTTGCCACCTGGGGACAAAATGGGAATTTTTGAAAAGATTTTTTTGGCCCCATTTGACTTATTGGAGTATAATTTGACTTATTGGAGTAAGATTTGAGGTTTAAAAGTGAAAAATTTTAATTTCGGTATAATTTGGAGTAAAAGGGTAAAATAGTAATTTTACCACTTAGAATCGAAAATTTAATTTTTGAAAGGATTTTGATCAAATTTAATTATTTGGAGTGTGAAATGAGTATGAGGAGTGCAAATTATGCACTATGGCAAATTTTCAATTTTTGGGGCAAAAATGTAATTTTTGAAAAGTTCGGGGGCAAAAGTGTAATTTTGAAAAATTTGCTCCACCAAAACTTTAGAAAAATCTGGAAATTTCACTTAAGACTTGGATAAGTCAAAGGGAATGCTTGGTGGAAAAAGTAGGACAAGTGGATGGCTAGAAAAAAAAATGAATTAATAAAATATTCAAAATATGAATAAAATAATATTATTTCATTAAACAATAAAAAGGCATAAAAAAATCAGCCCACCCATTCTTCTTCTTCAATATTCGGCCAAGCAAAAAAACAAGAGAGAGAAAGGAGAAAACAAAACCCTAGAGAGAGAAAATCAAAGAAAAAGTGTGAATTTTCAAGGAAATTAAGTGAAAAAGGTGAGATTTTTTCTATTAAGCTTGAGTTTTCTTATTCCCAAGCATTTCTCTTTATTTTTCATGATTAAATTACATGTTTTCATGATGAATTCAATTATGAAAAAATGGGTTAGGAGAGAGAAAGTTGTTGGATTTATTTGATTTTAATTTATGTTAGTGTTTTTAGTTAGTTTAGCATATTTAGAAACAAAACAACAAGAAAAGAATTTATTTTCTCCCCCAACCATTAATGGCTGAATTTACCATGTAGTGAGTGAGGATGAGTTTGATTTTATTCTAGGAGAATTGGTTAAGGAATAATGAATTATGAGCCTAGAAAAATAATGGGAATTTTCGGAGCAAAAATACGAATTTTTACCCACTAGGGGTATTTTCGTAATTTTCTATTGGGACTGATAATTTGCATCACACTGAGGGACATTAAGTTAATTTGGGTGCAATTGAGGCATAGAAACTGAAAAGAATTAAATTGGAGTTTAAACGTACCCGTTAGGAATTTAATCGGGTGATAAGTCGAATTAGGCTAATACCGGATTTAAATAGTTACCAGTGCATTTTTGCATTCCATATCATGCATTGGTAGTCCAAATTAGTTTAATTTTGATTTAGTACCAACTTAGTGAAATTCTCGATTTTGTACTGTGTCAAGGTGGTGAGTCCTCCAATAAAGGCAAGAAAATTGCATCCGAGGACCAGTAGACAGAGTGCTTCGAAAGTCTGCATTCTAGACATTGTGAGTAAACTTATTATCGTCTTAATTATCTAGAGTAGTTTTATACAACTATGTGATTTTATGAAAAATGGGTTTAAATGGTAAATTGTTATGTTTTAAGGGAAATTGTGATTTTATAAAATGATTTTATAAATTTTCTGAAAAATCGAATATTGGTTTTGAAAATAGAGTAATTGGAGACTGCTAGTTTGTGTTGCAAATTTATGGTTATGAATTGAATGGCTTATGACAATAAATGAGCATGAATGGCTAAACTGATTTTGGTGTTATAATTATTTATACTGTGTATTCAGCCTTGAGAGGCTAGGTTGTGATAAATTGCCATGACATGCTAGAATGAATTTTATTGATTGGTGGATTATATATTAATTATTTACTGCAGAGGGGGTTCCGTGGACCAGCCTATTAGAGGGGCACGGTAAACTCCATTATATTATTACCTCGAACGGAGAGGCGCGTAGGGTATCTCCTGGGGTAAAGCTTAGGATTCACTTCACGCCAAACCACCACGTGAAGGGGAACTCAGCCAACGCCAAGGAACGGCTGTATTTTTCTCAAACTAAAAATATATTTTAAGTGTATACAAAATTTTAACAGCCTTGGCGGACTCGGTTGGATGCCCTGCGCAAGGTATCACCGAGTATGAGTTTTGGCACGAGCCAAAGTTTTAAGAAATTCATAAGCCAAGTTGATTACTCGATTTATATGGATTTATTTTATTTGGTTGAAATGAACTGAAAGGTAATGAAATTACAGTATGATGACTTATTTTAATTGTCTCCATTTACTCGACTTTAGATAGTTTAGATGGTATCTGTTTACTCGCTGGGATTTTATAATCTCACCACCCTCATTTCCTCACATTTCAGGCTCAGGGAATTTCGTATTTAGCTGACTTGAACAAGGACCTTCATTTGGACTCGAATCGGTAAAAGCTGTAGGTTTCCAGCTTCCGATGCATTTTGGATAGATATGGGCCCACGTGTCACTGTAAAAGAAATTTTATGCTTTGGTTATTTGTTTTATAGTATATATGTATATAATTATCTTTTACGCTATAAGAATTATGTATCGATAGTTTTATGAAAATTATTTTACAAGAAAATAGTTTATTTTATTGAATATTTTTATTATATTCAAATGGTCAAATTTTCACTTCAAATGAACGTTTTAGATACTTAATTTTTTTTTAATCATTAAATATATATTTTCGGCTTACCTACTATATTTTTAGCAAGTTTCGAGGTTTTCGACAAAAATGACAAAAATGCCCCTATGAGCAAAAAAAAAATGTTATGTTATGATTTGGAAATGATTTGTAATCCTTCATATTTTAATTATTTGATAACTATTGCTCACCGGGGAAGTGCGAAAGCTGATACGAGAGCCTTGCGAGGTTTTGATCGACATTCCGGGTGAAGAATGTTTGTCGAGGCTTCGCGGCGGTTGTCACGGGCTCGATGGGGAGTTCCGGGTCGTGACAACAATCATAGTATAGGTCTCCAATTACTCTATTTTTGAAATCATTATTAAATTTTTAAAAATTTTATAAAATTATTTTATAAAATCCCATTTTCCCATAAAATATAATAATTTTCCAATTAAATCATTTTTTTCATAAAATCACACAATTAAATAAATCTACTCTAGATAATTAAGACGATAGTAAGTTTACTCACTTTACTAGGAGTAGATATACTCATATTCTCGGTCCTCGGGTGTAATCTTTTACCCGTATCAGATAGCTCACCACCTATCCACAATACATGACACAAAAAATTTAATAATTTGTGTCAAATCAATATATATTATTTCAGGCTCTTATCCATGCGTATGCACTAGATACGGTGTAAAATGTTTGGATAATCGCTTAATCACAGTGTCCGACCTAACTCGCCTATACACGGTGTAAATTTCTAAAATCTCCAATTCAACTCAAATTCCATCCATTTCAATTTCAATTATCCAATTATATCCAAAATACCTCAATGACTGTGAACGTGGTCCAATTTATCAGTTCGGACCACAAATTACGCTTTTACCCCTAGTGGGTAAAAATTTCAATTTTTTGCATCAAAAATTCCCATTAAATTTCCAACCTCATAATTCATCATTTTTCCATCTAATTCTCTTAAAATAAAGTCAACCTCATCCTCACACACCATTGGCTAGATTCGGCCTAGAGAAATTCATGGAGAAAATGAATATTTTACTTGTTGTTTTACTCATAAACATGCTAAACTAACACTAAACATTAACATAGTTCAAAATCAAATTAATCTAACAACTTTCTCTCTCTAAACCCATATGATCAAATTTGAATCCATCATCAAAACACATAATTTAACCATGGAAAATAAGGAAAAATGAATGGAAATGATAAATCTTAAGCTAAGCTTGAAAAATCATACCTTTAAACACTTGATTCCTTGAAAAATCACACTTTTTCTTTGAATTTTCTCACTCTAGGGTTTGTTCTTATTTCTCTCTCTCTCCTGCTGGTTTTGGCTGACCCTCCCAATGAAGAATTCTGAAATTTTCAAGCCTTTTAATAGGCTTAATAAAATATTATTATTTTATTTACCTTTTGAATATTTTATTATTTTATTTTTTCTAGCCATCTTTTTTACTTTCTTTTTCTACCACTCAATCCTCTTCACTTATCCATGTCTTCCATGAAATTTCTAGACTTTTCCAAAGTTTTGGTGGAGCAAATTTTTAAAAATTACACTTTTACCCCCGTAGAGTAAAAAATTACATTTTTGCCCCAAAAACTGAAAAATTGCCCATAGACATATTTTTCATCCCTTATACTCATACCATTCTCCAATTTGTCAAATGTGATCTAAATTCTCTCAAAATCTCAAATTTTGTCCGCGGGTGAAAAAATTACGATTTTGCCCCTTGATAGTGAAAATTTCAGTTTGACTCCAAATTGATCATCGAACTCCGAATCACCATTTTGAGTCATTCCTGAATTGTGAAACTCTTAATTTCACCTTAAAATTCCTATTTGAACTATTTCGAGGCTTAATCGACTCAATGGTACCATTAGGGGCAATATCGTCTTTTAACGATTTCTCGAACTTCCTAAATATACAAACATTCTATCGAGCATGTGAATGACATTATAATTATTTTACAAAGCAAGGTTTGACTGTTAATAAGCTTGAATTATTTTTAATGATATTAAAATTAATTCTAAGTTTATTGGAGCTTGGAATATCTATGTCCAAATAGAATCCCCATTTAGCTTCATAGAATTCAACTTGTTTAAGTTGGAATGCATGTTTTAATTTGGTTAATTAAATTGTATACAAAAATGACAGTTTTAACATGTTTGTCTTATTTTAGACAAGAAAACATGTTTGCTTTTAATTTAGACAAAAAAACATGTTTGGTCTTAATTTAGACAAGAAAATATGTTTGTTTTAATGACAAGAAAATATATTTTATCTTAATCTAGACAAGAAAACATAGTTGTCTCAATTTAAATAAGATAAAATATTTTTGTTTTAATTAAAGATGAGTTGTCTTAAATTAAGATAATGTTAAGAGGATTCTTACAAAATGAATCTAGACATGATAAAAGGAGACTCCATGTTTGACTATCACTCTTTTATTTATTATTAATTCTTTTAAAATAAGGATTGATAATAATAAAATAAGAGTTATTATTCAATAAGGAGATTTATTTTATCAAGAACTCTAAATGATAGTTAAAGAATTAAATTATTTATTCTTTAATTTTAATTTTGATAATTATGGAGCATGTTTGATGCTTCTATAACTCTAAATGGATGGTCAAGATTGATTCAAAGTTGTTTCATTTTGATTAAACCTTTAAGGCAAGAGTTTTAATAAAAAGAGAAAAGATTGGAAGAATAGAGAGAACATACTTTTTCTTGAAAAAGTTTTAATCGTCACTTCTCTTCTCCTCTTCCAAAACTTTTTCGAAGAAAAGAGAGACAAAATCGATTACTATCTTGTAGTCTTGTATTCCATACCTTATCCACTCAAGGTTCAAGTTGATAGTATTCTTAAAGAATAAGTGGTAAACTTGTTTAGTCGAAAAATTATTCATTGGTCGAAGAATAATTGGATTGCTTGCTTCCTTTATAAATGAAAATTTTGAAATCTATGCTTTACAAAATCACATTAATCCACTAAGATCCAACTCCAATAGTTTAGAGAGTGCTCCTCATTTTGGTATCTGGATTTACAGTTTGGTTTTCTTTTAGGGTTTTTCAACCCAATTAGGAAAATTTCTTTTATATGATTCTAATTTTTTTTTTGAGACATTAAAAATTAAGGGGTTTACATTAAATAAATAAAGACTCATTGATGATGGAATTTCAAGAAGGTTATGATTAATAGCTTCTTGAAAATTTGTAAGTGAGAGATTTTTCTTGAATTTTGTTATAATTGTTGGAGTTTTCAAGCAAAATCTTGATATAAAAGAGTTTTTATTTATTTCAAAAGTAGAATAAAATTAAATATTTAATAAGGCTTGAAGATAATAAATAATTAATTAGATACTAATTAAAGGGATGTTGTGAGAATGCTAATACCTTCTTCACATGTAATTATACGCCTGAACCTAAATCTGTCTTGTAAACTAGGACCTATTTTTGTTGTCTATAACTAGTTATTTGTTGTCTTAAACCTTTTAATTCATTGTAGTTTAAATTTATTTATTTATTTTTCTATTATTTTGTTCATATTCTTTGTACATAATTTATTTAGTCACACACAAGACATGAATTACCATACTTGAGATGACAAATTACTATATTTAATATTCCCTTCACAAATATGAAATTATCCATTTGTTGTCCCCTTTGAGCTTATTTATTTTTTTTTAAATTAAACCTTAACTAAGGATCACCCTCCACAATGGGGGGCAAATGAAAAGAAAGATTAAGGCCTTACTTCAAGATAAAAAATGCCTTGTATTGATTGGGTCTCAATATAATATAAAGAAAAAAGAAAAAATGATGAAAAATAAAAAAATAAAAAAAAATGAAAAAGAGACACAAGAGGCATGCAAAAACTAAGGTCTTGAGGAGAATCCTTCACATGACAAGAAATTATCGTTGATTTGATTACCCTTAAACACATATTTTGGGCTTATTTACCTTTTCTTTCGAAACCCCTAGCTGTAGCTTACATTACGTACTTAGAAAAGTCCATTTTGATCAGGTATGAATACTTAAATTGAAGAGTCTTCTTTTGAGATTCATTTATTTGTTTTGGGACAATTTTGAATTCTTCAAGTGCATGGTGGATTGATCAATCACAAAATATGAAAAAAAAAAAAGAAGGGAAGTTCAAGTTGAAAACCCAAAATGGGAGACTTGGACATAAGAAAGAAAACACCTACATTGAAAACCTAAAAAGGCAGTCTAAGTATGAATCTAAGAGACACGTGGAATGAAGGGCAAGCATCGAAGTTCGCAAAAGTAATTGGCAAGATAAAGGCAAGGTTTGATCAAATGCACTCAAAATATCAAGGACATTAATGAATGCGTTTCTTTCTAGAAGTAATCTTAGATTAATAAGAAATTATTCGAATGTTCATTATTTAGATACAAATTTGTTACCCTAGTTTACAATTCTTTTTCTTAAATGTAACTTTTCTTGGAACTTTAATTATTTCCCAATTATCCCATTTTTTCCAACCAATTTTCCATTTTACCATGAATTGAGGAGATTTGAAAGTGCATTATATTTGTCATTAAATTGAAATGATAATGAATAAAGGATTAACATCATACATTGAAATCAGTGAAAAAGAAAGCAATTAGTGATGAATGAACAAAGAATCAAATGGCCTTAATCTCTTGGGGATGAAAAAGCGAAAGCATTCAAAAGAGAAAGGGAGTTTAGCGAAACGTAAAATTGTCAAGAATGAATCATGATTGGATTGAAAAAGACAGGATAAAGAATCAATGATGAAATTTGAGGACCTCTGAAAAACCATAAATATGGATGCATGACATCATCATAGTAGTCAAGCATTTGCATACCATGATAACAATTTGCATCATAAGCTTTTAGAAATTATATTTGTTTATTCAATTTAAAGTTATGTAGCCTCATTCCAAATGAGAAGTTTATTCCTTTTAAAGTCACTTAACTTCATTCCAGATAATAAGCTTATTCATTTTAAAGTTATGTAGCTTCAATTTAGATGAAGAGCTTATTACTTTTAAAGTTACGTAACTTCATTCTAGATGAAGAGCTTATTCATTTTAAAGTTACATAGCCTCATTCTAGATGATGAGCTTATTCATTTAAAAGTTATGTAGCCTCATTTAAGATGAATTGCTTATTCATTTTAAAGTTACGTAACCTCATTCTATATGAAGAGTTTATTTCTTTTTTAAGGTTACATAGCGTCATCCTAAATGAAAAGCTTTATCTTTGAAAATTTATCTTTTCGGCCAAATGGTGTCTACGTTCTTGCACCATTCTTGATTCTCAAGAAATGTGAAAAAAATGACAGCTGTAGACACCTCATTTTGTCCAGAGTATTGAACTTTGAAAATAAAAATAAAAAACAAAAAAAAAAAAAAAGCAAGATACTTATGAAAAGATAAAGATATGTTTGTACCAATCTTAATCAAATTAAAAATCTAAAGAGAGATTAGGTTAAATTAAATTAAAACTCAAGAAAACAATTCAATAAGGAATAGAAGACATTGGTTATAAATATAGTCAAGCATCAGGGCCAATCAACACACGTAGAGACAGAGACAGAGAAAAAATTAAGGAAAGAAAATGGAAAAATTAGGGAAAGGAAAAAAAAAAGAAAAGCAGAGGTATTTGAAAAAAAAGAGAAAATAGTTCCTGGTTTCTTGGGTTTTAATTTATTATAGATCTAGGAGAATCAATTTAGTTTCTAAAAAAACTATTTTGATTAAAGGGAAAGATAAAAAAAAAATGAAAAGATTGTCCTAATTTCTTGCCTATTGGAACCATCAGAACACGGTAGCTATGGCTGAGATCGAACGAAAATAGAAGAAGATCTTTTTGCTTTTATTTTGGGCAGAGGTAGAAGTAGCAAGAGAAACAAAGAAAATAACTCCTCTGATCCCTTCATTGATTGAACCAACCTTTCTTCTTTTGCTTGATACACAGAACCTCTGCTCTCTCTTTCTTCCATTTTGTGACTTTCTCTCTTATCACTCCATCAACCATCAACAATCACTAGATAGCAAAATATCAAAAAAACACATGTTAAAAGATATAAATGTTGGTTTGTATGGAGTGCTAAAGGAAAGGTGAATAGCACTAAAAATTTTAAGCTCAACCTTTTTTGAATGATAGAGTTTTTAATTGAATAAGAAAAATGAATGTAAAACTTGTAGTGACTGAAAGACGCCAAGCAAGAAAGGGTAAAGAGAAGTGGACAATGCAAGACTATTTATAGTGGTTCGGTCTCCTTAACCTATATCCACTACCTTGATCTGTCAATCAAGAATTTTCAACCCAACTTCACTTTACCAGTGGAATTAACAGCTTCCACTAATCTTTTACAAGGTGAGCTTCTAACCCAAACTTTGATCCCTTTCAACAAGCTTTAGAGTACTTCCCACACTCTAATTTCTCAAGAAAAAGAAGAAAAAGAAGTACAACTAAGTGCCTTGACAATTCTGGACAGATTACAATCAAGCTCAAACACTTTTTTTATATATAAAATGAAGAACAAGTGTTTTTTGGTGAAGAATATTTTATTTTTTGCTCGAAGTAGCTATTTTCTTTTCAAATCTATTTTTTTTACTGTTAGAGCTTCCTTTTATACCTAGGGAGTTTTTTTGTTGAAGACAGTTTCTAGTAGTTAGAAACAACTCTGATGCATTTATAGCCTTTATTTTGTCCTCTAGACTTTAAATTTAAAAAAAGAGATAGACTTCAACTAATAGGTTACAAGTAGCTCTAACCAATTACAGCTTCTTTACTTTGCATTGTCCTGCTGTTGTGTTCTTTACTTTAACCGATTACACGAGGCTCTAACCAATTAAAAGTTCTCTGTCTTCAAACTTCTCTTTTTCAATAAACTTCCTCTAACTGGTTATGGCAAGCTCTAACCAATTACAAACTTTCTGTTTTCACTTCTCTACACAGTAGTTTTTCTCTAATTGGTTAGCTATTTCTTTAATTGATTGAAGCTTTACTTCATTCAACCATAAACGATTAAAATCAACTTTAATCGACTGGAAGATTTTTGAATTTTGAACTTATCCATTTTGGCTCCCTTCAACAGTTAACTATATTTTCAAACTTGTTTTTGACGCTTGAAGATACTAGGACCTTGTGCTCTAACCAATTAACGGACCTCTTAACCAATTAACATATTTTTTATTTGCTTTAACTTATCACACAATCATGCCTTAACTGATTAAGGTCCCTTGATAATTAGTTACTAAGGTTCTGTTTTTGTTCACTACTTGCTCTTTTCCTCTTAATTGATTAACTCTTCATTAAACTTAGTAAGCTCCTTGACTTGCCTTTAATTAACCACTTTGTTAGAAGTATTAAATTAAATCCTACATACTTAAACAACAAGATTAGACATTAATGAATGAAGAATGTTTTGGCATCATAAAAAACATATGAAATCAATAATAAAATGACTATAATATCTTCTATAAATGATAATAATTTTAGATTACAAATTCAGTACAAAAAATGAGTTTTCTGCCCATCAAATGATAAAAATGTCTAAGTTTATAGTAGGACATAAACATGGGTTTAGTATCTGATAACTGTTTATAAAGAGTTGAACCTCATAAATCACATTCAAATCCTGAAATTTTGTTTTCTAGACTTCATACCACCTCCTCCATCTATCTTTTTCTCTCCTTTTTCCTTATTAGTAAAAAATCAATTTGCATTTTTATTGATATGTTTGGGCTACTCTACTAATTCCTAGCTATCTTTTTTATTTTTTTCTCTCTTTTGATTAAGCTTGAGAAAGCACGTCAAATGAAAACTCGAATCGAGTTTTGGCTGTGGATCATAGATATGTGCTTTCCATTGTGTGGAATTAGAAAACATATTTAGTTATTCACATATTTTAATAAATGTTTATTTATTAAAAATAATATCTAATAATTTTATATATTTTAATATTAATAATCATTAATATTTAAATATTATATTATTATTTACCATGTTATTATTTATTATTTTAAAGGATAAAGTTAAAAAGTTAAAAATTTACATTAAACAAAAGATAAATTTACTCAACTTTATATTTTTATATAAAAGTAATAAATTTATATTACATTTTAGTAAAACGCTTCTAAACCAAACATTACAATGTAATTTTGTCAATATCACATTTTCTACAATTATTACTTTATCATATTATACCAATCGTTCTAGAGTTATTTTATCAACAATCACATTCTTAATAATCACATACTTCGTAATTACATTACCAATAATACCGAATGCCACTTTGATCTAGTCAATCTCCACCATATAACAGAAAAGACAACTTTAACGAAAGAATCATAAATATAGCCATTTCACTATCACCACGTCAAAAAAAAAAAAACAAAACATCATATGTCAACTAGCACATGTCCTCATTTATTATTTAACATCAAATTTCATGGAAATGCTAACAACGAAATCATTTTATTATAATATTAAAAACGTAAATACTAACAAATTATTTTTCAAATTGTAATGATTAAAATAATATATGTTTTCAACTTTAAAAATCTCAAGTATAATTTATTCTTATTAGAGACATTGATTACAAATTATAGATAGATAATTATAGATTATGAATCTATTATGAATTAAAATTTTATAATTATGATCAACTTATGTCAAGTTTCATTATTATAACTCCTATAAAATTAAATCGGTGAATCATAAATATGATATATCATACCAACTAATTAATAAAAAACTAATCAAACTGCGTATCAAGGCGGATGTTAGAGAAAATCGAGACAGAGGGTATTTCCGTCAAAATAATAGAAAAACGGAACAATCCCCACACGGGAGTCCCATTGCAGCCTTGCTCAGGTGATTGAAAGGATATTTTTCCAAAGACAAACCTTCTACGCAATCTCCACCGTACACAAAAAAGCGACGGGTCTGATGGAAGAATCATAATTCAGCCATTCATGTACCGCCACGTGGAAAGCACGAAACAGACCAAACGACATGTCGTAGGGGAAGTGGCGAATGGGTCCCCCCTCGAAGGAGGGAAAGCTAAGCTTAAATACAGGCCTCGGCTCTTTACTTCGAAAAAGAGGCCGTCTATTCACACGGCCACAAAAGGGTAGAGGTTGAGAAAGCTTTTGTTTTAGAGAGAGGGAGAGAGGCCAAGAAAAGAAACAGAGGTTTTCTATCTCCATTTTGAGGTACTCTCTTTTTTGCGTTGATTTGTCGTTATCATTAATTTATTCCTTGCCATTAAATCCTCCTTTTTTTTTGGTCTATGCTTGCATTTGTGTGTTGTTTTGATTTTTAGATTTAGTTGTAATGTAATTGATTTCATGTTCCCAGTTTATAATGGAGATTAAGATCTCTTGCTTTTTCGAGCTTAGATTTGAGGTTTTGATGTAATCTATCATTGGCATTCCGAGTTTTTTCATCTCTCTGAGTTCGGATCTGAACACCATATTTATCGGATCTTAATCCGTTCTTCATTTTGATTAAGCTTACAATACTATTTCTCCATAGATCTTATTTTTCCCTTGTTTAGTTTTTTTTTCATCTCCTTTCTTTCTGTTTGAATTTTTTGAATAATTATTCCTTTTCATTTTCAACTGTAAACTTCATGTTTTGCTTTGGCATGTTGTTTTAATTAGAGATTGCAAAATCTTTGATTATAGTAATGAATAAAGAATCATGTGGGCAAAAACTTTTGTTGTTATCTTTGTGTCTTGTCGTTTAACGAAAGGAAGAGCCAAATGCTTAAAATAATCTCAGATGCGATGAACTATAATAAGAACATGTTCGGCCCATGCCTGCCCTGTTCCGTCCAAGTTTAAGATGCCGGTCTTAGTTGTAGCTTTTTTGGCGGCGTTTTTGGAATTTTATTTCTTGTTTTCTTTTAAGACAAGTAGCAATTTTTTTTCAATATTAAAATTAAGTTGTCACTCGCGCTCCACTTGATTAAATTATATTTGTCACTGGCCGAAGAATATGAAAAATAATCGAATAATAGAATTTGGAGTTTTTTTTTTTAATTTACATGTTTAACCTTTTCGTGAATCTTTTGGATACCAATTAACCCAACACGTTTATTAGATAATTAGGGAGACTATTAAGTCAATTTGGGTATAGGGGATACCGTTGGGTAAGACAGTGAGGCTGTGAGAGATCTGTGACTGAAAAATTGGGACGGTCTATTTGACTTTGGTCTGATTGATGCTAACGAACGGTGTGTATCACCCCTTGCTTTTTAAGATTTGTATGGTTATCAGCCTGATTCCGGGTCCGTAGGTGACTCAGTGGGTGACTGTAGCATTGCCTGCCTGTGGGTATGTGATCTTACTCCAATTTCCAAAAAGTCTGCGTTTTCTATTACGTGTAGCTCATACCACTACATAAATCAACTTCTTGGAAGTTGGACTATGTCTCTTTGATAAGGTTGACGAGCAATATTTCTTTTCTTCATCGGGGGCCGGCGCTAGCACGCCACGCCTTTAGCCGAAAGATACAATACATTGATTTGTTCTCTGTTCTCATTTCCACGAGAAAAACATTAGATTACATTTACATGTATCCGTGACCATGCAATTTGCGCTTAACCAATCAGGTCACTAAAAGACTTTTTTATTGTGCGAGTTATAAGCTCAATCAATTACGTAAGTAACATTCATTGTATGAACAGGTATATTGATTACGTGAACGTGATTGATTTGACTTGTCAGTACGTTATAGGACGGTCTATTTAATAGACGAAGTTAAGGATACTTCTATTACTAGTACAAGTAATAATAGTTGTAATTGATGATGTAGAATTAGTGATACTATTAATTTTAGAAAAAGTTAAAGAGTATAGCTTTGGCCATGAAAATAGGAAACGTAAAATCCGCCTAACACGGAGGGTCCATTATTCTAAAATTAGTGTCCACTTATCTTTTTGTCATATTAGTCTATGCTAATAAGTGCATTAGACCATTAGATATTTAGATATACACTCCTTGAATAATTTATATGGGGAAATTGTCAATGATGCGACATTATTTATTGTACGAATAATATGGTTTCGCATCTTGACTTTCGGTAGAACTATTGAAGTTGGAGTCAAAAACTTCATTTGGAAGTAGATAAAAGGTGAACCCAGAGCAGGAATAAGAATCGATACAAAGCAATGAAGAGGAAAAATAGAACTCGAATGGTATATGTGCGCTTTCATTGGTCAACTTTACCTCACTTGTCGCGCTGGTCTCCTTAATGGATTAGTAGAGTCTCCCATTTCTTCTGATAGATATTTTGTCAATGCGTCTGTTATTATATGAACTTTTTATTTTTTTTTCCTCTATAGATCATTAACTTTTTCACAAGAATTTTTATGTTTTCTCTACTTTTCTGGGACATGTTTCCTGCTTTTCTTTTACTTTTAAATTCCTGGCTGTGAGCGAGGCTAAAGCGGTCGGGCTTGCAAGTTGGTTGATCTTTGGTCTTGTTCCTAATTAGAATTAGTTGTAACTGCAAAGCGTGGAGGTTTTTTCTTTTCAAATTGTAAGTGTTATTCGCGTGCATCTTCTTAATGCATTGATCTTGGCTTTCACATTGAGCTTATATGAGTTTGTGTTTTGGAGATATATGCTGTCGGTTGGTTAGTCAAGGAAATTAATATTGAAAGTAATAAGTTTAGTGATAATTTTTATCTGTTTGCTTTAACTTAATTTTCCAAGAAACTGCATTTGGTGTTAACGTTTTGCTACCTTTATCTTCTTCAGGGTGAGGAACAATGGGTGCAGGTGGCAGAATGTCCGTCCCGCCAACTCCAAAGAAGTCAGAATTTCAATCCCTGAAGAGAGTTCCTTGCTCAAAACCACCATTCACTCTCAGTCAGGTCAAGAAAGCCATAGCACCTCACTGTTTCCAGCGCTCTGTTCTGCGCTCATTCTCTTATCTTGTTTATGATTTTATCTTGGTCTCTCTCTTCTATTATGTGGCTACCGATTATTTTCATCAGCTTCCTCACCCTCTCTCTTATGTGGCCTGGCCAATTTATTGGGCAGTCCAGGGCAGCGTCTTAACTGGTGTTTGGGTTATAGCACATGAGTGTGGCCACCATGCCTTCAGTGATTATCAATGGCTTGATGATACTGTTGGTTTTGTCCTTCACTCATCTCTGCTTGTTCCTTACTTCTCTTGGAAATATAGCCATCGCCGTCACCATTCTAACACTGGTTCCCTTGACCGGGATGAAGTGTTTGTCCCCAAGCAAAAAGCAGCTATAAGATGGTGGGCCAAATACCTTAACAATCCACCAGGGCGATTCCTCACACTTACAATTCAGCTTACTATCGGTTGGCCGCTATACCTAGCATTCAACGTGTCAGGGAGGCCTTATGAACGATTTGCTTGTCACTATGATCCCTATGGCCCCATCTACAATTATCGTGAACGATTGCAAATATACATCTCTGATGCTGGTGTTCTTGCCATTACTTACTGTCTCTACCGTCTTGCATTAGCAAAAGGGCTGGCTTGGGTTGTTTGTGTTTATGGAGTACCATTGTTGGTGGTTAACGCATTCCTTGTCATGATCACATACTTACAGCACACCCACCCATCTTTGCCACATTATGATTCCTCGGAGTGGGACTGGTTCAAGGGAGCTTTAGCAACCGTTGACAGAGATTATGGAATTTTGAACAAGGTTTTCCATAATATCACCGATACTCATGTGGCTCATCATTTATTTTCAACGATGCCTCACTATCACGCAATGGAGGCTACAAAGGCAATAAAGCCTGTATTGGGAGAATACTACCAGTTCGATGGTACTCCGGTGTACAAGGCATTATGGAGGGAGGCCAAAGAGTGTATTTATGTTGAACCAGATGAGGGTGAGCATGGCAAAGGTGTGTTCTGGTATAGGAATAAGCTTTAAATTTGCATGTAGGAAAGTTTGTCTACTGTCAAGGATTTTGGCCTTCCGATGTTTGCTTGTTTTTGAATTGAACTTTCGAGCTTTGTACTCGTCACATTCCAATAATTTTGTTGACCTCTAATTATTGGTAGAAACAATCAGACAGCATGGTTTATGCTTGTCGGGTGCTGTCTTTGGATCTTTTATTTTTGAATGCCATTGATCTCTTAACATAAAGGCAACCTTATCTGCATTTTATGCACTAAAATAACCCATTCCAGTTCTCCCAAGTCTGATCTTGTTTCTTTTGTTCTTTTGCAAGTTTAAAGATAATTTGAGAGTCGGTTTCTTTTGTTCTTTTTCAAGTTTAAAGATAATTTGAGAGTCTGTTTGGTTTGATTTTTTTTTTAATGAAATTTTTATGAAAAATAATAATTTTTAAAATTAAGTTAAAATTGTTTGATAAATTTTTTTTTTGTAAGTTATAATTTCTGTTAAAATTATTATAGAAGGTATTTTTTTTTAAGAAGGTAATATTGTAATTATTTTTAACAAATGAAGATATTTTTGAAACAAAAATAAAAATTTTCTTGTATTTTTGAAAGAAAAGAATATTTAAACTCTTTTTTTAAAAAATTTATTTTTTTTAAAAAAAAGTTACTTTTTTTAAAGAATTTGTTAAAAGACCATGTTTGATCTGATTTTTATTTTTTAAAAATAGATAAATTAAATAAAAATAAGTTAAATATGCACTGAGTCATTAACATAAAAGTCTTCCTTGGATTGTGGGCTCTTCTTTTACACTCTAAGGAAAATGAAGGAAAAATGTTCTTTAAAGAAGAAAAAAATTCTAAATTTCTAGATTGAAACTTTTTATCATCTTTCTTCTTCGTTGGTTAGCCCATGTAACAAATTAAGCATACCAAGAGTCGAAAGTTTCGAGAGCGTTCTTGGGCTCTTTCGCTGCAATGACAGGTTGTTGTTTTAATTGTCTATTGAATTGGGCTGTAGTACATGAAGTGGTTTCCAAAATGACCATATCCTTGGTAGCACATTAAGCTGGCCCATTTTGTGGCCTTTTGGGTGAAACAAGGCTCATGATTTTTTATCATTTCCCGGTCATCCATCCCGCTTTAATTCTCACATTTTCACACTTACTCATCAAAATTTGTAAGAATAAATTGATGAACAGGATTGTCAGACATAGTAAAAATCATTTACAATATGCAGATCATTGAATAACCTTTAACCCCAAATCTTTAGATTGAACATTTATTCATTGAAAGTAGACCTCACTGATTGTCATTTCCTTAACCATATATAAATCATGGTTATAATTGTTGCTTTCCTTTCAAATTGTGTATGCTTCCTATAGGACCCTAGGTGGAACGTTTACTTCCTATTATCATACTTTGATTTGAGTTTAGAAAATGGGATTTGAATTTTAGAAACATCTTGTAATTGAAGCAAGGAAACCGATTACGATACACCGCCTCTTCTTACTCCTCCAATGTAGGCCTATATAGACAGCCCAAAGTTTAACAATTATTTTATGAGGGAGTAGTTAACCCTTGACTCATTATATAAATATAGCGGTCTTTCCATTTCCACCCATGACTTTGCAAATATGTAAAAGACTTGTTGAATATATTGTTGGCTTTTCATACTTCATATCTACATTAGGTAAGACACGAAAACCAGAAGACCGAGAAATAGAAATGGTATATTTACTACTCGTGAAGTCTTTTTGTGAAGATTAGTGTGGGAAGATAAGCAATAATATTTCTAGATATTGAGGATTCTAGAAGTTCATGAATACGATCTTTGAGTCAATTGGAAAATATCAAAGTATGAACTCGATTCGATTATCCAAAACCCCCAAAAAATTAGTATGAACACGACTCTATGCATGGGATCCAAAACGACTTGTCTCCAAGAGTAGGTAGTGTGTACATATAGAAGAGGTCAGTAATGCATGTAATGAACTAACACCAAGGAAAAAGCAACGCTCTTCTAGTAGGAAAAACGACATATGATGACGAGATGGAGCACGAGACTATATGAGTTGTCTTGCAGATTCATACACTTCTGAATACTAAACTAAAACTAGTTCATGTCATGTTGAATTTGCCCTTATTGTGGATTAACAATAAGGACTTCATTATCAGAAAAAACATAACAATAATTAGGACTTGAATGGTTGATTAGATAATAATAATAATAATTGTAATATAATTAAAGTCTTCCCTTTTCTTATTTTTTAGTTTTATTAATAGACCGATGGGATATATATATAATTTTTTTTCACTTTTTTAGAAAATGATTGTGATTATATATATATATATATCAATAGGAACTGCAACAATAATATGCATCAAGTAAGGAAAGGAACTTTTCTTGTTACAAATTGCCATGAGTTTTAGAAGATTAGTTTGTTTATTTTTTACTTTTTTGGTATGTTTGAAGATTATTTCGTTGATTAAGCTTATATAACTTTATGCCAGTAAGTTTCATCTCATCCCAACAAAGCAGAAGGGAATTTGAGATGATTATAGAAGTTCATATTATATCACAAACATAAACACAATGGAAAACAATGATTTGAGAAAATTCTTTGGAAATTCAGATTCATATATATAGCTTCATGACTTTCACGATCATTCGTAAAAAGAAAACACAAAATTAAGTGTCACTACTAATCTAATGTATATATAGTGGCATTCAATTATCATTTTCAAGATCATCATAGTGATTAATCGCCGTGGTGATCTTATCACAAGTGATTCAAGATTACCATGGTTGGTTTAGGGATTAAAGATCACTGTATTTAGTACTATGTAAAAATTTAATATAATTTTTGTTTAAAATTATCAAAATAACTACAATAATTTGAATACTGTTTAAAGATAGCAGGTTGTAAAATATTAATATTTTATTTATTTGATATAGAGTATAACTAAATGATTTCGTCATCAAATATGAAATATATTTATCAATAGGTAAATTAACTTCATTAATTACATACAAATTTTGTATGAATTAGAATATGAAACTAAATTATTGAAATGATAATGACTATGCTGAGAAAACAAAAATTATAATACAATATAAACTTTTGAGTTTTGTAAAAAATAATTATTTTGAAAAAAGGAAATTATTTATTATATAAAAATAATTACATTTTTTGAGTGAAAATAAGTGTATTTTTAATCAGACATTAAAAGGGTCATATTGTCTATGATTAACTTTTAAGAATCCCTTCATCTCATTGATAAAAATCTAATCTAAAATTAAACCAAAACCATGAAAATCAAAATTTGAACTTGAAAACTAATGATTTCACACATCATAATCTTCTCCTTATTATTGAAGCAAAATCTTATCGACATCTACATGCAGACAATTTCTTGGTGGAAAGTGCTGACAAAGATCTCGTCTATTTATTTATTTATGTAAGTTTCATTCGGAGTGATTTTATTTATTTATTAAAAAAAACAAATAAATTAATAACAAAATAAAAATAGAAAAAATATCAACCACACATGTCTCAATAAAAACCAACTCAAGTTATTAACTTAATCTATCTACCAATGACTATGAGGTGGAAAGGTATCTCGAGCTTTGAAGGAGTATACAAACCTATTGCACCATAGGAAACAAGAAAGAACTTTTCTTATTTGTTTATCATGATGTGAAATGTGGATAGAGGATAATACTTCCAAGATAGATTATATACTTGTCCACAAAGTAAATTCATTATCTTTACATTGATACATATAATGGGAAAAGGACTTATTGTATTAAACCATCCTATTCATTTTACCATAGTCTTATAATTGATGGATAAAAATCTATCATACATGATGCAGGCATGTACCATCTTCCTATGACAATCAAATCTTATATAATTAGTGACAATGAATTAATCAACTCTAGATTGTATTGCTATGTCATTAAGTTAGCAATAATCAATTTACCAATGATGTAATGAGATGGTTATATTACCAACGAGGGGATAATTCCAAGGTTAAGAAACTAAGATACATTCAAATAGTAATTGGTTTTTAATTTGAAATAAATGTAACCTCTCATTAACTTTAATATTGTATATATGACTTTTGTAGGGTATGGTATATATATTATTCTAAGTAACTAACACAAAGTAATGGGCAAATGATCAACTTCCTAATTTTATAATGAAATAATAATTTTTTTAATAATTTGATTAGTTTAGGAAATAAAAGAAAGCATTTGGGTTGCAGCTAATGTTTCTCAATAGAAATTTGATTATTGGGTAAAGAAAATAAAAAGAAGAAGAAAAGAACATGTTACAAGGTAGCAACACATAGCCGCTTGTCAGTGGGTAGTTGTTAACTTTGTTCTAAAAATCAAAATCTAAACCCAAGGCGAGCACGTTAGTAAAAGGAAGTAGAATCCAGCTAAGGTGAGCGAGGGACTGGGAACCACGTCAACGGGTGGGCCCTGAGTCACACGGTTTTTGTTGCTTTTTGTTTTGGGCAAAATTCGAAAACTTACACGTGGCAATGAGAGGACAGTGCGTATCTTGAGGGGTGGTCCGGCGCAGCCGGCACGAGACTCGTGTGCACTGCTGTTCTCCTTTTGGTGACGCAAACCCCTCTGGCCCTCAGATCTCATCGTATCTCCCTCTTCACGTGCACATCCAACGGCCAATATTACTCTTTTCTTTTCTCTCGAAACATTTGGTCTGTTTTTGATACGGTGTACTATCTCCAAAATGTTGGTACAAGTAAGGGTACAAGATTTGATACAAATCCTCTCTGCCGGCTATCATGCTCTCCACTCTTGCATTTCCTGTTATCTTAGACCCATTACTAGTAGTCTCTTGTTCCCCTTTCTTTCTTTTTTTTTTAAATAATGTGAAGAACAATAGGTTTTGATTCATATGTGTCTGAAAGTTTCAATAATATTTCGAGAAAAAAAAAAACAAATGGTTGATGGAAAGGTAAAAGAATATGATAAAGCAAGGCATCTATTTCTATTGATTGTAATAGTTTACCTAGGTTTTGCCAGTTTGCTATTCTCTCAATCATGTGACTGCCTTTGCCTTGTTTGACATTACCTCTTCATGTAAATAAGGTGAAGCATAAATGCAACCTCTCTACACATTTGGCATCAAATATGATGCTTTGCTGTCTAAAGTTACTACAATTTCATGCACTCTTAACTTTCTTGGCACTCATTGGTTTGCCCATAATTAATCCATCATTATATATAAAGGCTTAACTTAACTAAGATCACGTAAGTTCCATTTATTTCATTTTTTTTCCATTTGTCATTTATTTTTTATTTCTTCTTTTGCTAAAAAGTAAACTACTCAGAGTTTTAATGAAATCATACCATTACAAAATCATTAAAGCCGGTTTAAGATTTTTTTTTTCTTTGCTTTCTGAAATTAATATATATATATATATGTCTTGCATATGATTTGCTGTACTAGGCTTGTAGCTTGGGACAAAACAAAAGGAAACAAAGGAAAAACAAAGAAAATGCCAAAAACCCTAATGCTAGCTAACTAGTTGTTAGGGTTTTGAGAAACTTGGGTTTTGCTCTGGTCTTGGAGAATATAATTGTTAGGGTCGGAGAGCTCCATGAGTGAGTAGGGAATATTGAAACCGGCTTTGGTTTTTCTCATTAGCTACAAGATGAAAGCATAGATACAAATGAATTATAATATATATAGCAAAGTGAGATATATATACCACCGTAAGTATCCGTACAAGCATCATGTACAAATTATTAAAGAATTAAAATAACCAAAAACAAGATTCAGATATAAAGTAATTTCCTATGTCTTTGCCCTCTACTTTGAAGAGGTAAACACCATGCTACAAAAACATCATTTTACTAACTCATATCAGTTAAGTATGTATGACATTTCGGGAATCTTCTGCCTCTGTCTCTGGGATATTTCTTTGTATTTAGAGTTTTGCACACTTGGTCTTGACACTATTTTACTTAACCCCTTTCCAATATATATAACCCTAAGCCCCTACAGTTTGATGTATTCTTTTTAGGAAGACGGGCCTTATGAGTAAGTTTCATATTAGTCTTTTAATTGTAATGTTTCATATTTATTCATGACTCAAAAACTCGAGTTTTTTACTTGTTTTTTTTTTTTTGAATTTGTTGGAATTTAGATAAAAAAAAGTTTCATGTGACGTTTCGGGGGACATAAATATGTTGAATTTCGTTCAAATTTTAATGATATATTATTGGATAGATAAATTTGAAACAAATTCAAAAGGTCGTAATTAAAAAGAATTGATCTTTTTAAGTCATGAAAATTTTGTAAAAAGGTGACGATACATATTCTAATCCAAATTCGGGATGCCTATAAATTCTCTACCCTCCTAAATACTTGAGCTAGTGCTGATTGCAACATTATTTATATGTTCAATTATAACTTTGCTAATTATAAAAAACCCTTGTCTATAAGCGATTTGATATTATAAGAGTTCCAGGGCCTCACATATTTCTTTTGGCACTCAGAATATATTTAAATCAACTTGACAATTAATGGGTATAGGCCCATGAATGCAAAATTAAAGGAAAAAATAAAAAAAAACAGAGAGACAGAGGAGAGAGAGCATAGAATGGATAATGAAAATTATCCATTTTTTAACATAGCCAAGGTTTGTAGTCAACTTGCTTAAAATATAGTTGGAAGCATATACAACACCCAATGATTGATGTTGTTAGTCATTAAATTTTGTTGCTAAATGATTGATATTGTTAATTATGTGCCCAAACTACCAACAATCATTTGTAATACATTTTCTAATTTTTTTTTTGAACTTTTTACCTTTTTTTTTTCCAATATGTAGTTAATGGGGTGAATAATTGCCTCCAAATTCAAAGTTTAATCAATCAGGTCAGAAATGGATCAAAATTGAAGAATCTAAAGACGACGAAGGGCATTTTCATAATTACAAAAAAATTGGGAGGCGCGAAGATTAAAAAAAGAAAAAACAAAGGGAAGTAGCAATTTTGAGAATGGATAGTATAAATCTTTTTATTGTCATGGATCTGGAAACGCGGATATGTACGGCTGTCGTTTATGCAAGCCATGACATTAGTTTTTATTCCAACTACGCGGATTCGTGTGTTAGTAAGTTTGTGGGTTCATCACATAGTTAAAAAAAAAAGTAAGATATTCTTTCTCTTTAATTACCAAAACGCCCTTTCTTTCCCAATGTTGAGGTACTTTTTTGTGTTTTATTATTTTTTTTTAAAAAAAAACAATATTATCTCCCACAACATGTATATAATTTTTGCTCTTTCATGGGAATTAATGAAAGGTTTTTTACTTTTGAATTTAGCTAAGTTTTGGGGTTTGTATTTTACAATGTCTTCGTTTTACAATAGAAAAATGTGTCTTATATGTTACTTTTGTTTTTGTCTAATGGAATACATTATAATTTGAATTTAAGATTTTTACCCTAGACTCAGGTCATTGGCACCATTGAAGGAAGCTCTAGTGACCCAAAATGAGTCATATACATATGGTTCTTCCAAAGGGTTCCAGGCATCTAATTTACATGATATTTGAAGAGTTCATTACTACCCAAAATATATGAAGAGTTAATTAATTTTCATTGGATATATAATCTCTTTAAGAAGAGGAGACCACCATTTGTAACATTAAATAAAGCCCATACATAATAAATGCTCAAAAAGTTATTAGAGAGGATGGTTTGGTCATTGCAAGTAGATGTGAGAAAAATACATGTTTTGACACATATAAAATATACAATACTTGTTATAAGATAATCCAATTGGGGAATTGGGGACCATTTAAGTTGTCTACTTACTCTATTGAATCTCTTGCATTTTGTCAGACAAGGATTCATCCAGTCCTTACTCCCAACAGACAGCTTTCTCTTTTTTTTTTTTTCCTTTTTTTTTTATTTTTTAAAGGTTCACCTTTAAACAATATCTTTCCCATCACTTTCTTCTCCTATATAAGCATTCCCCCTTTCATTTCTCTAAACAAATACACCAACTCCCCCACCTCTTTCTCTTTCCTTGTTTCTCTCAAACATTTTTCCATGGAGAATATCATGATCAGGAATCAAACCAGAATGCCCCCTTCAACACCATCAGCACTATCCATTCACAAGGATTCACAAACAATATCAAAGGCAAAGCCAAAGATACGCATAATTCACATATTTGCACCAGAGATCATCAAGACCGACGTAGCGAACTTTAGAGAACTGGTGCAAAGACTCACAGGGAAACCAGCTCAAGAAAAGGGTTGCAAAAAGAAAGCAAGAATTGGCAGAAGAGACCATCAAGAGCCAAGGATCACTCGTTTCTGTGACAAGCCAGTGGCAGCAGCTGTGGCCAAGAAAATGGAGCTGAGAACTGGGTTTCTTGCTGGCTTGGAGACAAGGGAAAGGGTCAAGGAAGAAGAAGGTATGTGGAATGATGAGAATTCAGGTGGTTTCTTAAGTGGTTTTGGAGATTTGGATGGATTCATTCAAGAGCTTGGTGAATTCCCTTTGCTTCCTTTGGATGCTTCTCACATGCATGGATTTGAAGAAGCTCAACTTGCATAAATTGATTCTTTACTTGGGATTTTTTCTCTCCTTCTTTTAATTTTATTGAAAGTTTAATCATATTGAAGATGTTGTTTTTGGGTTGGGGGGGTTTTAGATATAGTTTTAACTGAATTCTATCCATCTGTTTCTCTCTCTGATCTCTCTCTCTCTAATCTTATTGTCTCTGATGTAAATATGAGAGATTAACTTGATTTCATCTGACTTTGAGATTTCTACACTTTTGCAAGGATATTTTGTTCTTTCTTATCAAACTTTCTTTTAATTTATTTAAGCCCCATTTGGATGTAAGAGAAGCAATTGAAAACATCTTCAATTGATTCTTTTCTTAAAATTAAAAAAATAAAGGACTTTGTTTGTTTTCATTTGGAAGTGCAATGGCTGTTTGTCTTATCTAGAACGGGGCCTTTCTTCTTACCTTGGGAAGAAGATCGTTTGGCAGACCAAACATGAACGTGCAAAACTATATCATGCTATTTGATTTGATAAATGTCTTACTTTTCTTGCAAGACTCTCTTTATTAATTTTTTGATAATATAGCAAACCATTTTATCCCTTCAAGTCGCCTCCCACTTGTCTGATGTTAGCAAGCACTTGATGCATATCCCGTATGCTTCACAAATTTCAGAAAACCTAGCTTTTCATACATTTTTTTATTTCTTTTTTTAACTTAATATAATGGTTAATGGATGTAATTTCACCCCTTTTTTAAACCATTTGAGCACTGGTAAAGCTAGGTTTTCATTAAATAATATTTAATCCAAGTTTTAATTTTTAATGAACGGAAAAACTTGATTTTAATTTTTTATGATACAAGATAAACTGTTCAATTCTTCCGAGTCTCAAATTATGATAACATGTGTTTTACTCAACAAGGATTAATGTACATTTACAATTAATGTGAATGAGAGATCACTTGCAAGTTACATGAATTCAAGATCATTCATAAATGAAGCAGACAAGCTTAATCAGCAAATGAAGTTTACCCCTATTGAATCTATTTTAAGTAATCTTATAAGAGAGGAATAATGGATGAATTCTAGCGCCCCAAGATGGAAAAAGAGGACAAAACTTGATGAATCTTTTCTTTTAGTAATATCACAAGAATCAAACAGTTGGTAGTGTTTAGTAAGCAAGTCTGATAAAGAAGGCAGATCTTAGTTTTTGTTCTTTCCTTCTTTTTGGTGAGATTGATCATCCAGACAACATGTGCTGGACACAAAGAGAACATGGTTGTAAAACTCTGTAATTACTTCCTTAAAAGCGACAGGATTTCTTTTTTAAGATAGAAATCACAGAGGAAAATGCAGCCAATGAAGCACTAATTCAGTTATAGTCATGTTTAAGCTAAGCTAAAAGCAACCCAACATTGGAACCAAAGAGGTTAGCATTGGTATTAATTTGACTTTAGGCACCTTATATATATATATTAAGTCAACATTTTTGGTAAACTTTATTAGCAAATTGCATTATTAATTTACTTTGGGCGGTATTCATAGAACCGACTAATCTGCCTAATAGAAAATTGGAAAGCTAAGCAGGATGAAAATTGAGTTCTGAACTACCGGTTCTGCAACTATATATATATGGATCACTACCATAATCTCTTTGCCAAATTACCCTAACCCTAATACCGTTTTAAGAAGAAAATTAATTAAAACAGCCCTTGCCTCTTCAGCCACTTTAATTGCTCATTTTAGTCTTAGATAAGGATGACAACATGGAATCAGCATCAAATATCAAAACTTAAGATTTTTACCCAATCCACGAGTTCACTAAGTTAAATTATAGGCACTAATTTTCAATAATTATTGTTTTTTTTCCTCAAGTTTATTTAAAAGAATTAATAATTGGGTCGGTTTTATTTTGTCGAAATAACAATTGGATAGTTGATAAATGACATATTAAAATCATTGTGTTGATATCAAGAACGTCCACGTTGAAGCTGAGCAGAAATATTTGGCTCTAAGATCAAAGGACAAAAGGAGATTAGGGTAATCTTGAGGACATATTCAGAGATTACGAAAGTCAGGGGTCTCCAATCTATATCCTCCATTGCTCCATGCTGACGGATTTGAGTGGTGTGACTAACTAATTAATTAATTAAGGGACAAATTGTGGTGAAAAAATAAATAAATAGAATTCTTAAATTACAGATCACACAATGATTTTCCACTTCAATTTTTGAATTAAATTAATTATTAAGAGCGTATCATGTGCTTTGTCTCTAAGCCTCTTGTTTTGGATCTTAGTACAAATAAGGCTCTCCTTACAATACCCAAGCGTGCCACTTGCCATGTTTATATACAAATAGCAACATAGTCGTAGATGAGACAGATCACAACAACCACTAAAACATTATAATTGGGAAGCCAGATTTTCCACGTAATAACTCAGGCCAATCAGTTCCAAGAATTGTGGCTGCTCCATGACCTACAACCATGCATGAACCAAGCTTCGTCTCAGTGCCAACAATAAAGAGGTCCTAAAACTTTTAAGTTTCATTTTACGTGAATTTAATTTACTTTATTTATTTAATGGATTTGTTTATAATTTTTTTAATGACATAATATGTGATATATATGAAAATTATTTGATTGTAATTGTAACCTTACGGAGTAAAAAAATTGCTAAATATTTGTCTTAGAAGGTGATTTGTCGAATGGTTGAACTTAAGGGATGCACAAGATTATGAGTATCACAAATAAAAGGGTTTCTAGTCTGATTAACTCCAAATTTGGTCCTTATATTATCTTAATTAGACGATTTTAGTACTCTTCACTCAAATTTAATGAACTTATTTCCATATTTTTATTAAAAATTAATTTCAAAATAATTGATAACGATATTAAAATATTACAACACCATATGGTTTTTTTTATTACATGACATGTCAACTTGAATTTTTTTGACTATATATGTGATACACATTAGTATGAAAAACTTTATTTTTTTAATAAAAATACTAAAATTTACCTTTTATAAGTTAAACAACATTAATTATTTAATTAAAATAAAATATACTTTTTTATTAATATGTGTCACGCAATGAAAAAATTAACCCACTTTAACGTGTCAAACTGTTATCAAAATGCCAAAAACTTTAACATCCTTACTAATCATCCTTTAATGGATTGTTGATAAAAATACAAGATTAAATTCATTAAAAGTAAAGATAAAAAAAATTAGAACCAACAAATTGGGATGATACAAAGATAACATTCTAATATTGACCTTTTACTTTCCTATAAAGAAAACAAGAGGGGTCCCAAATTAATTAAAAGTTAAACCATGAAAGCAACATTATATAATATAAAAAAGGGTTGCTTAAATGAAAATGTGCGCCGCCATATGTTTTTGTTAGTATTTTATGAATACCAAATATCCCACTAAGTAGGGCCACATTTTACTCCCAACGGCTAGCATTCAGCGATTTCCCGTCTTCTGCACCTCACCATAACTTTAGGGTTGGAATAACCAATACCCGACACGGTGGCAACTGCCCAAACCAGGAAAAATATTTTGCAATATGCGACCTCTTGAAAGTAAATTTGTCTTTCCGAGTGACGTACAGGGCAGCATTGAGAAGCGGCGGGACTTGAATCAACATGACAGCACAGCACAGCACAGCAACCAGTTTTTACTTTTGTTGGTCAAGCAAAGCACGCTGGTTCTTTTAGTCAAATGTCTTCACACTTGTTGATTTGCTCCGGAGACCATTATTTGTCGAATCAAATTGGGGGAACATTTTGCATCATGAAGATCAAGTGTGAATTGGATCCTTCCAAAAACGCCCACATGACTTGAAATTTGAAAGTTGAAAGCAAGCATGGACGGAGACTGACCTTGAAAATGAAAGGATGGATCCAGGTTCCTTTGTTCAGAATCATTGGACTTAATAACTATTTACTTAGCCCAGATGCTTTAACTACTTATTTTCTATAATCATTGAGCAGTTAAATATTGACATAGTACTCTAATAAGTTAGTAAATTATTTTTTAAAAAATTAAATAAATTTTTATTTTTTATTATGTTTAATTAAATTATTATATTTTTATTTTGATCAAATAAGTTTTTATAACTGATAATTTACTAATTGACATTAGTTAAAATATCACTTATCATTTTATATTTATATGACATTGAAATTATGTTGATGTATATACGCGAGCATTTGATTAATTGGCTGGTGCATGATCCCCTACTTAAATAATAAGATTTAAATCTCATTTCTCTTGATTATAATATATATATATAATATTGATGTGAAAAATGAAAAATATTACATGATTATATTATCATGTTAAATTAATATATCATCGTTATCATCAATTATTATTATCTATCAACATATTACATCATTATCAATTATGATATGTTAATATATATTATCAGCATTATACGACATAGAATGACAATACTTATTAAAATAAAAATATAAAGACTTATTTAACTTACAATAAAAATACACAAATTAATTAAACGTAACAACAGTAAGAAAGTTTATTTAAATTTTTCTAAATAGTTTAAAGTTTTTTAGATATTATGCTTTAAATATTGGATTAAATTATATTTTTTGTCTATGTTATAAAAAATATATTTAATCCTTATATAATAACTTATATAAATTAATTTTTTTATTTTTTAAATTTATTAATATTATTTTAAATTTTAACATCATTAAATATACTAACGTGATAGTTACCGTACTAACATGACACAGATTGCATGTTATTAGTTGACATGGATAAGAAGACACTCCATCTACATATAATTTGCAATATTTACCACCAGAAAATACTAGGTTTTCTTGGAAAAGAAAGTTCAAATTTTCTTAAAGGTTTACAAATTAAGTAATATTAATACTAATAAAATCTCAATCGGGACAGAATTAGTAAAAAACACGTTTTCTTGAACTTGTGGCAGGTGACCTAATGCTACAAATATGTTACAGGACTTCAGTGGGAAGTTATACGATTTCTATGGAACGATGTGACCCTAATTTCCCCCATTCTAAACCCGTCCCCAAATTTCATGACACCGACAATTTAAAGCCTCATCAAATTGAGTATCTGAGTTCCTTCTCCTTGTCACCGAGCATTGACACAAACATATTAGAAAGAGATTGAATCGAAACATCATTGAGATAAGAGGGAGAGAAGTAAACAAAACAAGATCTTAGTTTATTTTCAAAAAAGAACAAGAAAAACAAAGAGACAGTTCTTATACACGTATCTGACTCCCTAGCTCTCATAATCTGGGCTAGTTTCTGCCATGGTAGATGAGGGTGGATCCAGCCTAGTAAGAACTTCAGGTATGCCAGCAGCATCCCTAATAATCTGCATCAAACGACAAAATAATTCAAAATGCAATGTTGGTCTTCCCCAGCTATCTCTAAAACTGGTGATTACTTATGCTACACCCCTATTGCATTTTAGGCCTCAGACATATGTGCAGTTGTGCACCAATTCTTATTTAATCCTATGGCCACATTTCAAGATCCACAGATCATTTATACGAGTTGGGAAATTCATCCCGCAATCACATTAGGACCTGCTACTTAAGTTAAACCAACACAACCTATATTAGCTTTCATGGTTTTTTTTTTAATTCTCCAAACTTATTCAACCACAAGAAATAGGTTTTCGCTTATTTTTTTCCCTATCCCCTTTCATTACTGCTACTTTAAGTCATGTGATCTCCACATTGACCGGTAGCTAATCTTTCAAAATCAGTTCATCATCTACACAAGCTATTAACAGCAGAGGTCTCGTTGTGAATACTAAAAATCTATAGCAAACTTTTAATCTTAAGAATTGCTTCTACCCTACAGAAAGAAACAGAATATGAAGGTTCGTGGGGCAAATTTTTAACCTCCTCAGTCTAGTATTTTAAGCTCAGAAGTTTAGCAAGCTAATTTTTAAGTTATGACACCGTAATATTATCAGCATACCTATCACAGTGTCCAACAGATTGAGAGATATTTTGTTAAGCCATGTGAATAAAAACAGTGACTACATATGTATTAAGTTGAATAATATAGTTCATAAGAACATACCCAAAGGAGCCCCAGATCAATAGAGAAGTGAATAGAGCTAATGAGAAAAGACGTAATAATAGATGGCAACTAATAAACTAAAATACAGAAGGTGAATCACTTAGCTAATTCAAAGTAGAGACTCACAAAAAGACTATGCTACTTGGGTTACAGCAAAAAGTCCATTTTCTTATCAATCAGCTCTACTCTAATGGATTTATAAGTTTCTCAAAAGAATAAAAAAATCTATGGTATAATTCTGATTTCCTTAAGGTATGAAATGCCCATTTCAGACCTTTGGTCACCTACGGTAATTGCTAATTACATCTATGTGGTGAACTCATTATATCTTATGTTATTGTCTACTTTAACAATGACTTATCTAGAAAACAACCTGAAGGCCCAGAAAGGGTAACTATAAATCCAAAATCAAAAGAAACAAAGACTGCAAAGTACAAATGTTAACTTACAAGGATCTCTTCATCAAGATAAGAAATCATGAACAGTCTCTGGAATGTCCCACCTTGAAACACAAGAAACTTCAGCTCAGATTCATAAAAGAGTTGAATGCCAAACAAAAAGCTACATAATTTACCCTAAATCATGAACTTTTTCTGTACTATTTTACCCTTAACACATTTATAATCCAGGATGGGACAACTGAAGAAAGTTGCAAACAAAGTCACAAGTGATGACAAAATTAGAATAGGATCCTTTGATGGAACTGATTCTTTACCATCAAATAGGCAATGATTCCATAGCAAATGGATTGGTTCTCCTCTTTGCTCATAAGTAATAATTTATTAATGAGTAGTAAGTGTAGCCCATTTGTTGAAGCATACACAAGGGAAGGGGCAGAGCCAGGCTTCAGAGGAGGGGAGACCAGAGGGGTGAGTTCACAACATCCTTTATTTTGACTTTGTAAATTGTGAAACTCAAAAATTATTGTCCCTCAAAGGAAAAAGCATTTAAACAATCTACTTTTGAAATTGCATCATATTAATTTTACAACAAAAACTAAAAACAATAAGATGAGAAACAAGCCAGATACTGAGATCTACAAAAACAATTTGCTGAAGATCTCTGCCTTCGTTGTGTTTGCCCACCCTTTGATGTCCTCAAACAACTGACTGGGCTTACAAGTAAACTGCAAGATATCCACTAAGATAAGAATTTGCCTGAAACAACAATCCCTTTTCCCAACTACACCTCCCACACCAACCAGCCAAAAGTTCAACTGATAGACTAGGCAATGTCCGAAGGACCCCAAAATGAGAAAATGCGGGGCGGTATGTAAGCAGCTCAGCTTACATGGTAACTCTATAATTTTCCAGGGGTATTATAAAAAACGAGAGAGTGTAACTCACAAACATAACCAGCCATTTACCTTACTCTTTTTTAATCTGACAGAAGGTTACAAAATGGCCAGCAGCCATCACAATCAGCTGGTAATATTTTTCCACTACATGGAATGAATTAATCAATTGGATTCATTATTTCTGTTTAAAACCCACAATAAAACCATATAAGCATGTATGGATTATCATCATATCTGGCCCTTTTATCCTGATGTAGAAACACAGACCAACCAACTGCCCAATAACCTTGTTAGAGTTTTACAAAAAGCTGTGTCATACATCCATAACCAACCTGTAATAAGAATATTATGGGCCATATTCACATGCAGTTCAGCATTTTTAAGTTCCCATGTTCTTTGCTCTTGAAAGAAAGAATCCCATTTCATATATGAAGCTCTAAAATGGTTTCTAAATAATCAACTGCTTTCTCTACTAGAAAATTTTAAAAAAAAAATGCATCAATTGTGAGTTATCATAACAATAATAAATCCAATGAGCACCTTCCAAAGCCTTTTTTAAACATCACATGTTTACTTTGTCAATCTCTGATTTAAATACTAAGAGCCATATAAAATGGAAAAAAGGAATGGTCATTTCCAATATTCTTTTCAGATACCTCAAAGCATGCCTATAGCACTATTACTGTGAACATCTGCAAACGGGGACATCTCATAATGACAAAAGTGACGTTAATACCTAGTATCCATGAGGGTCATATGGCCATGGCCTACAATATTGATTCAGAAAAACATAAGCAAGCATACTGTTTCTCAGAATGCCAGCTTAGATTAGGTTTCAATTAGGTCTTTTGTGGTCATTTCAAGTTGGTCTTGTATGATTATGTACATTAACAGTTTATATTGCTCTCAGCTATAGTATCTTAAAGGGAAAAAAATTTGAAATGCTTACTCAGAGGAACTCTCAGTCCACTGGCCACTGCATCCCTAATAACAACAGGAAGTTGCTGGACAGTATTAACAGCCTGACTATATGCACTTTTTAGCTGTTCTGGTATTGTTTCTTCAACAACAGTTGGTGATTCAAGAATCCCCTCAACATATTCTTCTTTCATTCGTAGTGGTCCCTCAATGGATACCCTGGTGGAAAGAATACATTTGCTTTCTATCTGCATTCCACCAAAGATAACCTCAAATCACTAGAAAATTTTGTAACAAGGAAGTTTTTCCTAGTACTCAGATAAACTATGGTTAGCAAAAGTTAAAAAAGCGGCTATTCATAACTCTAATCCTTGAGGGAGATATTCAATCAGAGTTAGCATAACTCTTAGATTAAAATTCAAACAGCAGTTTAAAAACAGAAAACTTAAATGCTAAATAAATAAACAGCATTTATTCCACTTCTAAATTAGAGAAACTTATAAAGTTGTATGCAACACAAGCCAACAACAAAATTCAAATGAGAAATTAGCAGAGTGAATACTTCCATTGCACAGCCAGCAAAGGCTACCACAACGTCCAAGGAGGGTCCAAACGTATGCAACTTCACCTCTGCTTTCCACATATTGGACACATAGTCTACAAGTCTCAATGGAGCAATCTTATCATTGCACCAAGGTTGAGATGATCATGAAAAACAAAGACATAGAGGCAATAATTCTAATATCCATCTCCAGTAATTTGAATTTGACAGTGACAAAATTAAGAGACAAAACCTTCTAAATAAGAATCATCTGTACACATTATTGCTCCAATCCTCTTTAATCAGTGGGCCCCCTACCAATGGTGCCAAATCTCACACAAATAAGAGCCCACCCACCTTTTAAACAATGACATTTTGAACATAAACAATAAAGTCGAGTAACAACCAATATTAATAGTTGCGAAGCTCAAGCAAAATTAGTTAACATAAACACTTTTAAGTGGCCTGAAAATAGTGGTCTCATATTACTTGATCCCATTAATTTAATAATGATATCAATGAACATCTAAGATGTTCATCCATCCAGTTTAATCTAGGGGCAATGTCTTTCAGTTGGATAATATGACAAACATAATCCGTACCTACTTCCATGATACTTAAGGAAAAATAAACTACTTCAATTAGCAATAATGGTCCAGGTTATATCATATTTTCTCCACATGGATTCAAAACCACTTCCATTGCGCAAAAAATTAGCAGAACCTATTCATGTTTTACTTAATGCTCAAGGTGTCTCAAGAAGTGGGAGCACATACCAGATGTTGTTGTACAGAAATTACGAATTGAGACCGCACACTTCATGCGGTTGGCTAACACCCCTTTTTTCTTAAAGAGAATTAATCCAATCTGAGAATTGATATACTAGTATGTATGATTTATTAAAGGAAGATGATGCATACAGATGTTAAACATCCATACATAGTTCAAGCCAGAGCCTTCATATTCAAGATCATAGTGATGCAGTTGACATGCAACATTCATATGTGTACGCTTCATAGTAGAGCACATAAAGATGACACGGAATTATTTACCGAGTTAAGCAGTTTGAAGTGTGCTGTAACCTTTGCATATCCATCCTTAAGAAGCAAATCCATCTTTGGCAATTTTGCCAATGTCGAAGGGAATCTCCTGAAAAAGTACAAAGGAGTCGCCAAGAAGATCAGCTGCTAGTCGATCAGAAAAATGGAGATCATCAAGCTATCAAAGGACACTCACTCAAATATGATTTTAGCAGCAGAAAGTCCAGGGCTTCCAAATCCAAACCACTCAAAGTTCCATCTACCTTCCAGAAAGGGAGACCTGGAAAGCTATATAAACTAATAAAAGTCTTACACAAAAGGTGAACATGCAAAAAGGCATTGTTTGACCAAGCACCTACGTTGTTGGCCTCGGTGTTGGATTGAGCCTCTCAAGGCCAGTTATCCTCTCATTCACATCAATTCGTTGCATATCTGTTGTCTTTCCTGTGACTAAAGCCTCAAAACCCCCAGCATCCTTAAACTGAAACAACATTTAATGCAAAAGTAAACATAAAAGGCCAAGCTTGAAGGTGCATAACAATACACATATACTTCATGGAATACTCACCAAATCAATGAATAAGTTATATTGGTCAATCTTTAAGTGACATAAATTAATTGAAAACATCTAGCTTTGTATGCTGACAAAGTTCTTTTTCCTCAAGCTAGTAGTACTGACTTGAACTGTGAATGATCAATTACAACTGAATAAAAACCATCACCTATAGGAAAGTATGTTGACTCACAACAGGACAAAATTTATTATTGGATTGCATTTTAACTGAATTATAACTGATGGACAATATGAAGATAGACCAGTTTTGAAATTGAAGAAGGATAAGATAGAATGAATTACACCCATCATCCATGACTGTCAGTTTAATATTATTTCACGGCATTTCATATGTGTCAATTTCATCCTTTCATTGATCAGACTTCAGAAAGTTGATAGAAATAGTCACATAAGATAAAGTGTCGTACCATGTGAAAATTATGGCAAGTGAAAAATAGGTGACTTGCACCTATCATCCCTTACATGTTTGTGCAATTATATTATACTAAGTTATAACATAATACATTGTGACCTTTCACAAGTGGTTTAATGCTATCCATCATTTGGTTGTTATTGGGAAAAGAATAAAACTTTTCATATAAATGCCCCAATAAGCATTGATGTTGCAGACACATAAGCACCACGTCAGCCAGATTACTTATCATTCATTTTATCCTTTCCTTCTTCTTCCTTTCTTTTTCTTTTGTTTATGCACTTTTCTTGCACATTTTCAGTCTTTTTCAGTAGTTTCACAAATCCAAACCCCTCTACTTTTCCTTATCCTCCATACCAATCACTGGCATCAATTAATTGACTTCACTGCTGACAATAGTACAGCCCTGATTTTACTCTGTTTTTCCTCTTTTCCTCATTCAATCAACCCATTGTTCTCACTTACTCTCTCTAGACTCAAATGCCCTTTTTACTAAATTTCAAAAAGTACCTTCACGAACTTATAAATGTAATTGTCTTATAAATTCACACCACAAAATCATGAATTCATGAGGGATGGGTTATTGGAGTTATGGGAAATATGTAAAACTCCAAGTTGTTAATAAATAAAAATGAAATTATATAAAAAAAAAATCATGGATAACGGGTGTAATTTACCCTATTTTTTCTAACTTACACTTGCCACACGGCACACCTCTGTTGCTTATGTGATCATTTCCATCACAAGTCTTAGTGCCTAACAGAAGAAAGGATGCCATTGACACACTTCTGTTAAAGTCCCAGGGTACCATGTTACAATAGAAATGGAAATGTCATACATGAAAATGGAACTAAATTAAAGAGGTCTCAAATGATGGTTATAGTTTTCCCCATACAAAACTTCAAAACTATACTACTGTATTCTTTTCCCTTCAAGTAACAATTATAGTCATTCAACTAAAGTACTAAACCAAAATACCAAATAATTACCCTCATCACTCGGAAGCCAAGATTAACATTTTTGCCGGTCCTGGAAATAGAAAAGATGAAACTATTTACGAACCCTTTAGCAATTGCAAGAAAAGGCAATTGCCGGGCAGAAACTAGGCAACTAACGGAAACAGATTTGAATTAGTCATAAAAAAAATGCCAAGTGTATTAATAGGGAAATTACTTGTAATTTGTTCCTTCGAATCAAAATTTGGCCAGAAACTGAAAAGCACTTCAAAATTCTTAAATCGTTTCTTTCTTTGGACAATTTCTATAACCATAAAATGATCAATAATTATATTAGAGAAAAAGTCAAATAATAAGGGGAAACTCACAGCAAGAAGAAGAGATTCCTTAGCAGAAAGTCGCTCCATCTCTTTAGCATAAGTAGCCGGAGCTCCTCCGTGCACTGCTTGCTGAACCATTGCTCTACACGCCATTCTAAGACGGTTTCTCCGGTCGCCGGATCTCCTACGGTCACACTCCGGCAGTCTGACGAAAGAAACTCCCGCCAAAGACGACGAAGACGAGGAAGAGAAGCCCGACCGAATTGCCGAAATTGCAGAAAACGATCCTTGCAGAGAAGCCATTGATGAAATGGAAATTTTTCAAAGGGTTTCCTTTTTTCTTTTATTTATTTGTTTATTGTGAAGCGAAAGAGTGAAGAATGAATTTTCGTCACTTCTGTGAAAGAGAGATTTTTATGTCAAAAACATTTGGTGCCTCCAATAACCGTTGGGGTCGGGAAACCGAACGTTTTTCATGCTTCGAAATAAAAATAATATTTTTTAAATATTTTTTCTTTTAAAATATTTTTATATTTATGATATTACTTCTACATTACTAATTAATATCAATTTAATAATTTTATTTTGTGTTCTTATTAATCATATTATTGTTAATATAATCAACAGAGTCAAATGTAAAAGAAAAGAAGAAATTAGCATTTAAATATTTTTTTAATTATAAATGTATGCATCCTTCTAGTAGAAAGTCAGTTTCATATGGTCAATCTCAAAATTATATTTACTAAAAAAATAAAGTTAAGCGTGAATATGATTTTCATACATCATACATTTCTTTACAAGTATACTATATATAAAATAAGTAAACATTTTAAATATTTTATTTAATCCCGTGTATTATTTTGTGTTACACATTTTTCACTTTCACTTTTTTAAAATTATAAAAATAATAATATTAAATAAATATTTTTTAATCTATTTAAATAAACATATAAGCATATTACATTACCATATACAAATAAAATAATTAGCTTGTTTAGAAAAAAATAAAAAAATAAAATTAATTTTAATATTTACCTTTATTTAATTATTATCATGAAATTTTAGTTAATTGATGCATCCTTTTATTTAAAAATTTATATATGATTTTAACAATTATGTAATATTCAAATATTTTAAATATATTATTTAATCATATATTTATTTTATTTTATTAAGTGTATTTTTTATGCTGCACTTTTATTTTATTTAATTATAATTTTTTATGTTTTTTTCTTATTTTCCTTTTTTTCTTTAATAAATTAAAGTAAAGCTTAAGGACCACATTATATGATATTTGTTGCCCAATTAATGCCTTTAGGATCTTAATTTAGTATAAAGTAATAAATATAATATAATTTTGTCAACGAATTGCTCTAAGACAAAATTTATCCATTTGATATATATGCTAATATCAATATATCATAACATCATTGAGAATGCTATTTACATATTAGTAATTAACATCAATTTAATATTTTTATTGGTTGTTAATATTAACCATATCATTAATGATACAATCAAATAAACTTTTCAAGAATGTACTATTTTATTAGATTGATAAAGTGGAACATAAGGCAAAATATGAAATTAGCACTAAAACATTTTGTTCAATGATAAATGATTTATTTCCTTATTAAAAAGATGATTTTTACCCCATAACCTAAAATATTATACTTAATAAATAAATAAATTAAGCACGAAAATAATCTTTATGGATCTTATCATTTTAGATAAAATCGGCTTACCACATATAAAAGAAGTAAATATTTGAAACACATTATTTAATTAAGTGTATTGTTTTTATGTTACATATTTTCCACCTTCATTCCTTTCTTTTAAAAAAAAAATTATGAAAACAATAGTGTGAAATAAACGAGAGCTAGAAGAAGAGGCCAGAGTCCTACGAGGGTAGAAGGTTTCGACATAAATGTGATAATGGTGGCAATTAGAATGATATCTATAGCAAGGAAGTTCGAAATTCAAATATGATTCAAGAGTATAGTGAGATTTAAATTTTAAATTTATTCAATTTTTAGATTGGGGGATAAGATGGAGAAAGACTATTGGAATTCAGACAAAATTGTTCAAATTTAAGCACATTTATTGAAAGTGGTATTGAAAACAATGTCATTAGGAAGGACTTTTCAAATAGTGTGAATGAATGAGGGAATGTCGGAATGGACTGTTGTGAAAGAAGGGTAGTAATCATTGGGATAAAAGTCTGAATCCAAATAATGAGGAATGTTTGAGAAATAATGCTATTATGGTATGTAATGAAGAGAGAAAATTTAATTTTGTGGAGTGCTCTTATTTGGATAAGAGTTCTTTAAATTTTAGTTTTTTAAATTTAAAATTTTTGAGTAAAGTATGAACAGTTGAAAGTGTCAAGGTCTCTTTCAGAGATTTTACATCGAGTAGCACATGATTATCTAGTTTAGAAGAGGTGAATATGATAACACAAAAACCATGTCTATGGTAAAAAGATTGTAGACTTGTTTGCAGCTTCAAAAGAAAGAAGGGACTAAATTAGAGATGATAAATTGCAAGTTATAATTCACATCAGAGGTAACGTTTATGAAGGTGACGCTGAATTAGGAGATAAGGTGGAGGAGGGAAGTATAATCAAAAGACCTAAAAAGAGGTAAGAGAGATAAGGTTTTGCGGAGCAATAAATGGGCAAAGGATGTTATTGATGAATCTATACAAGACTCGGATCAATATCTTTCTTCTCATACTAATCTCTGATACTAACTTGATGGAGACTGAAATAACATGAGATGTTGGTAACGTGACTGGTTTGGCATTTGAGAATTCAAAAAAGTTATTATTCAAATGGTGGCTGCAATCGAAAGGGAAGAGAGTGGTGATCCAAATCTTTGAATAGGTTTGGTTTTAATGTGTGGAGATAAAATGCTAATGAAGAAGCGGTAAAAGCTGGAGATATGAAAAAGATGGAGATGGCCAATGATAAGAGTTTGACATGGTTTAAGAATTTTTAAATAGAGATGAAATTCGATTTGAAATAAGAATGTAGATGAAAGAGCTTAAGAGGTTGAACGGTAGGTTGAGAAGTTCATTTAAATTAAAAAATAGAGTTCTATATCTCTAAGTTTTATAAACATATTCAAATAATTTAAAATTGTTGAATTTGTGTTGAAATAGGAAGTTGCTTGCTGTATTTAAATAAACATGGACTTAGGGAGGGTTTTGTGGAGATAAGGTTGGTGTGCAGACAGAGTTGGTGGGATGGTCAAATAATTTTTTTTGATTTATTCAGACAAGGTTGTATGTGGACACCGTTTTTTTTTTTTTTTTAAATGTGGACACCAATTAATTTGTCTATATGTCTTGAGGTTTTAATTTTTATACTTTATTTTCATTTTGTACTCATAAAAGCCATAATTTATTTTGACTATGAGGACTAGTAATAAAATTATGTACTTTTAAAAAATAGATTTTTTTACCGTCACAAGATTAATAATTAATCAACAGTAATTTTTTATTAAAAAATTTATTGTGATTTTATCAACCATACAATGATAAAATACTTTAAATATATAATTTAATCATGTATTTATTTTATTTAATTAAGTGCATATTTTGATGTCACACTTTTATAATTTAATAAAAATATTTTTAATGTTATTTTATTGATATAGTATCTAAAATCCAATTAAAGTAAACTAGAAAAATGAAGCTAGTAGGCATCGAACCTCGCCTCCCAACGGGCAAGGTGAGGGCTGTAACAGTTGAGCTACATGCTCGCTAGAGTGTCACTCTGAATTATTTATTTTTACTGAAGATAACTTGGGATCTATAAAATGTCTCCCTTGAGGGGGGAAGCAATAAAATTTCGGTCGCCATCTCTAATTTTCCCGCCATGGAAGCCATGGAAGTCGACTCGCAAACGCAGCTGCAGAGAAAACAATCTGCTTACCTCTCGTTGGTTAGTTATTCTCTTTTCTTGTGCCCCATTTTCTACCTTTAATTCTTTTCAGCTCCATTTTTTCTGTAATATCCTAAAATCTCATCACATGTTGAAGAGAATTAATCGCTTTTATTTTATTTTATTTTATTTTTGGGGTGGGGGTGTTGTAGGATGAGAATTTCGAGATTCAGAACGAAGTTTACAGAGGCCAACAATACAGTCAAATTTACTTTGCTCGTCTCCACATGATGAGAACTTTGCTTTATTCCCTTGCTCCCAACTGGAAATCCCATCTCCCTGGTAACCTATCTTTTACAATTATTTTATTTGTTTTAGAATCAAAAGCTTCCAATGTTTAGCATTCTTTTTCTGAGGTCAAAATTATTTTTTCTTTTTTGTGGGTTTAATTACGTATGGTCGCTGAACTCTGCTTTATAAATTTAGTTTTTTGGGTAGCCAGCTTTGGTGAGGTATTTTTTTTTTTATTTTGCTCAATTTTGGCTAGGTTATTTGGTTGGAAGTATTTGTTCAATTTGTTTTTATTGTTCATGTGGGTCACTTTTGGCTGTTTTTATTGCTATTTATGTTAAATAAATATTGTAATTTGCAATTTCATAGGGTTTTAAGGTTTTGGCAGGCCTATGTTAGTTCAATAGTATGGCAAAAGTTTTTGGTATTGGGTTTTAATTGGTTGTGAGCTTACTTGGTGATTATATGGACTCATTTTGGAGGTTTTGAGGTGATTAGAATTGGAAGGGAATGTTTTAATTACTTGCATTGTGGTGGCTGGCTAGTCGATGATAGTGGATTTCCAATTCAAAAGCTTGTACAAGGTGACAGCATGTGTTTTGGGAAAATTGAATTCTGATAACTTACTAGGTTTTAATTGCTTATTTTTACGGCGAGCTTGCTATTAATATCATTTGTGTGTATTTAGGATTCTGTTTTCTACATTGTTTTAGTTTTTCATGTAGAATTTTGAAGCACTAAGAACCAAGCCAGTCCTCACAATGTTGACGTTTTGAATAAATTAGTACTTTGATCAAGTTTCAGTGATTTAAAAGTTATTTCTTTGGATTGTGTTTTTTCAGTTTGTACAGTTTTGGGGCTAGAAGAAGGCAAAGAATGCATCATTGTTGGGACCCTTTACAAGCACATGAAACTCAAACCTTGCATTCTTGATGAATACTCTAAGGAGGTATTATGGTTGTTAATGGATGCAATCCATTTGTGTTGGTTTTATTTCATTTTGTATGTTGAAATTTAGATGTGGAAGTCAATATTATTTGACTTCTAAATTTGTTGCTGTAATTTTCAGAGGTCTACTGCCCCTCTTGTAAAACCTCATAATTTTATGCATCAAGATGATTATTTGTTTTTGGAAGATGAGAGTGGAAGAGTTAAGCTTGGTGGCACTATGCTTTCACCTTCTGTTTATGTAACAGGTCAGTATTGCTGACAATTGACTGTAATATAGAAATTTCTATTTGCATCGACCTATTTTTATTAATTCATTGGAAATGACCGCATTTCTTGCAATTGATTGCTTCTAAGCCTTGTGTACAAATATTATTAATTATACTCTTCTAGAATTTTATCATATTAGCATGTTGAGAGCTTGAACTATTTGGCTCATCCATCCTTTTCCTCTCGAAGACACTCAGTTTTACTAACTCATCATTCCTGAACTTTCCTTTTCTTCTTCTTCTTTTTAAATAAAAGCTTCTGCTATCTATGAAAGGCATGTCATTGATTGAACCTAGACTTCTATGCATAATTAAGGCTAGACTTAATGAAATTTATGGATTCAAACATTGTTCTTATGAAGCATGTTGATTTTGCACGTACATGATACATTTGATAGGTGTTGTCATTGCATTGCATGGGAAGGAAACCACTGCAGGGGACTTCTTTGTTGAAGATGTTCTGGAAGCTGGCCTACCACCTCAGATTGAGCGGCCGCTGCAATCAAGTATGATATGTTCCGCCCTCCAAAATTTTTATTGCACCAGAAATCTGCCACTTGTTTGTTGGTCATAGTCATTCCTCATGTTAAGTAGTCTGCATAAAGTGTTTATCCCTGTTTAAATTAATACTACCATCTAATTTGCTAGGAAAATCAGGCATGGCTCTGAAAACTGATTTTCTTCGTTTGTGCTAAAATAGAGAAATTATTAGAACAGGTTATCGATTCACAATTTATAAATTAAAAGTTATAGTCTTTCTGACTGTGAGGAAATGGAGTGACAAATTGGTCCTGAAATGATTCATCAATGAAAGCTGCAAATCTTCTGCTGATTCATGATGTGATTTTCAGTCATCATCAAGTGTTGAGAATCAGAGCTCTCTTCTCTCTTTCTCTCTCAATCTCTGTATCTCTTACCCATGATCTTTCAGGACATGACATGTCCTAAGTATGTCAAAGTAATCCTACAAATTGTACCTTGTTTTGTCTCATTTCCATTGTTATGATTTTTCTCGTACTTTTTGAAATGATTACAATGAATTGCGCCTGCTAGTTGTTTTTTTGTCAGATATCTCCCATTATATCTCAATAATGGGTTTGAGTATTGAAATTGGTAGGAAGAAAATTAGCTTTGATAACATATGGCTGGACCTTTTCTTAACTTGGATATTTGGACTTAATTGGCTCATGAACCCAAGGCCTTGTAATTTTCTTTCAGTATACATAGTTAAACTGTGTATGAAAGTTTGGCATTTCTGTGTCTTTAAACAGTGCCTCAAAATTTTCAAATTTTGACTGTGGGCAGGAGAAGATAAGTATGTTGTTTTTGTCTCCGGGCTTACTGTTGGGAGCGGCGCTTCTAATCCCCTTCAATTTCAGCTTCTTGTTGATCATATAACAGGACATTTGGGAGATGAAGAGGTTCTTGCAGTTTCTGTTGTATTCTTTTTTTTTTCCAATCCATTGTCCTGAATATCTTGTGAACTGTTACTGCTTGCTTACTTCATAATATTTGATTGAATAGGAGCAAGGCCTTGCAGCAGACATAGTTCATCTTGTGATTGCTGGGAACTCTGTTGAAATTTCTCGTGGACTTCTTAACGGACAGGTGAAATTTTTCCTCTCTTTTCTAAGTCTGTTAATATGGCAAGCCTGTCAAGATTTTCTGTTGCAAGTTTTTATCTTTTTGTTACTTGCTTTTTTAAATCATTGGCCTCTTTTCAAAATCTCTTGTCAGAGTAGTCTGACAGTAATAATAGTCTCCTACTCTCATTGTGGATTATGGTTATAGCACTTACACCCTTTCCCCTTCTCTAATTAAACAATAATCATAAATTCTGTATCGATCCCCCCCTTTCTCTTTCCCACAACAACAACAAAGAATTGAACTTTCTATTTAGCAAAATATTTCTGGCAAAAGGTCTTGCTGTTGAAGTATTTCCATATGATGTTGACAATAAAAAATCATCATTACTTATTATCACATGAAATTTTAAATGTGGAGAGTTGATATTTTATAAAATCCTGAAGGCATCTACCTGATATTTGAATGATGTTGCCTTTCTCTTCCCCACAACAACAACAAAGAATTGAACTTTCTATTTGGCAAAATATTTCTGGCAAAAGGTCTTGCTGTTGAAGTATTTCCATATGATGTTGACAATAAAAGATCATCATTATTTATTATCACATGAAATACCAAATGTGGAGAGGTGATAATTTATAAAATCCAAAAGGCATCTACCTGATATTTGAACGATGTTGCCTTTCTCTTCCCCAACTATTTAGCAAAATATTTCTGGCAAAAGGTCTTGCTGTTGAAGTATTTCCATATAATGTTGACAATTAAAAATCATCATTATTTTTATTATTGCATGAAATACCAAAATGTGGAGAGGTGATATTTTATAAAGCCCTGAAGGCATCTACCTGATACTTGAGCAATGTTGTTTGGGCAGAATTTAGCTTCTAAGGACCAGTCAAGGTTGTCTGAGCCAATTAAAGAGCTGGATATTTTGTTGACTCAGGTTTTTGTCCTTTTCACCACTGTTATGATTTAGCAACTTAAGGTTAGCTTCTTATAGTTCGCATACTGTTCTTGTTGCTTACTAATTTTTACTTATGTTCAGATTGCTGCAAGTTTGCCGTTGGATATCATGCCTGGATCTAATGACCCTGCAAATTTTTCTTTGCCTCAGCAGGTTTGCTTTATATGTTGAGATAGTGTACGTTACAACTGCTTTTGTATCATTTCTAATATCCTTCTCCTTCAGCCTTTGAACAGATGCCTTTTTCCGGGGTCAGCAACTTATAACACTTTTAGGTCCTGTACCAATCCTCATTGCTTTGAGCTTGATAACATCAGGTAATACATGAATATATCTTATTGTAAGTGCTCACCTAAATTTGATGGATGCTGATTGCTGACATTGTGCTTATTTATTTTCAAGATTTCTTGGAACATCGGGTCAGAACATAAATGATCTCACTGAGTATTCAGAGGCAAAGGATAAAATTGACTTTCTGGAAAGGACATTAAGATGGAGGCATCTTGCCCCAACAGCACCTAATACTCTTGGTAAAACTTTTATATATTCTTATATTTTCATTCTTAAACTAGTGCAATATGCATCTTTATACATTATAGTCATTTGTATATGTTAACTTGGAAATTGTTAGAGGCCAGCATCAGTGAGTCATATAGTCCCCCAATAATTGGAAAAAGAAATTTTCAAAGAAGGAAAAAGGACTTACTTTATGGAATAAGGTTCCTCAGTTCAATAATGAAAGATTGGTACTGATTAATAATACAACATTAACATGTTTGATCTTGAGTTTAAAATAAATTAAATAACTGTTTTATCATGCTAAATTAACTTAGGTATAACAGTTTAAAAAACCTTTTCTCCTGATTATTTGCTTTTTTAATAATTAATTTTGCTTGTCACCTGAAATATATTTTCTGGTTCTGTTACTGCCCAACAAGCTGCTAACCTGTGGTGATGCAACATATTCTGTAAAGAAATCAGGAAACTGGTGGATTTTTGTCCTCCTCATGAGCTTATGTAAATTGTTACTGCTTTTGTTATCTGACAGGATGTTATCCTTTCACTGATCGGGATCCCTTCCTAATTGGTAGCTGCCCTCATGTTTACTTTGTTGGTAATCAGGAAAAGTATGAAACTCGCTTGTTAAAAGGTAATTACTCCAAACCTTGCACTTAACAATTCAAAATTACCTTTCAAGCAGAAGGAAAAAGATAACAGTATCCTTATTTTTCATTACCTGGCCAATAAAACTCAACTTACAATTAACTCATGCAGGATCGGAAGGGCAATTAGTAAGACTTATTTGCATTCCTAGATTCTGTGAAACAGGAGTTGCTGTTGTGGTAAGCATTTGTCTTCTTCAAAGATGTTAAACTTGGAAATCAAGTTAGCATGTTTGTGTTAGTTTGTGGAGATGCATGTGTGTGTTAGACTTACCTAAGGTCTAAGCTACTACGGAGGAAATGTTGGTTTATATCATTCCTACATGATGAACGATGTCCTCCATCTATCAAATAGTGCATTATTACTTTCATACAGTCAGAAAGAGTATAATTGTGCTTGCTATCCTTTATCCAAAATCATCCCTCTCCACTAAATAAATGATAAATCATGAGGTGCTTTGGTTAATGTCAGCCTGTTCAAAAGACAAGAAACATCATAGTCATCCACCCGATGTATGTGAATAAAAAGTTATTGTTACACATCTAGGACTCTTCTTGATCAGGCATCTAGATTGAGATGACTTGGGTTTAACTTTAACTTGAATAGCCACCTATTCTCCACCCCCCTCCCCCTCCTTGAGAAGAAAGGAAAGTACTAGTTGGATTGTGTCAAAGAAAAGAACAGATAATAAGCTTTCATGACTTTTTTGCTACTTTTCTGTCTCTATCAGTTCAATGTGTTATTTATGCTCCATTTGTTAGCATAAAGGAAAAGTGTATAATATAATAAATTCTTTTCACTGTAATTCTAACGATGTTGCCCAGAGAAGTGAAAGTTTATGGAATTTTTTGCAGGTCTAAAGACACATAGGCTTATGTCTTATTTCTTTCACTTACATGATGATAAGCTTTCTCTGGTAACATTAACCATCCATGCTAATTTATGTTTTTTCTGTTGCAGCTCAACATGAGAAATCTCGAATGCCATGCTCTAACTTTTGGGACTCAATTCAGCTCATAAAATGGTATGGAGTTTTAATACCAGTCAGTGTTGTGGAACTGCTAAAAGTTTACTAACTTGTGAACTATTCATGATTGATTACAATTTATATGGGAAAAAAAATCAGTGATGCAACCTACATCGAACAAAGAAAACAATGGTTGTTCTTCCCTTTCCTTTGTTAATTAAAGTACATGACTGGTGAGTAAAACCGAATATGATGTTTTGTGCATGATCCGCCTCCGTGTCTCTTCTGTTTAAAGTATAAATTTTGATGGAAAAGACATGGATAGGATAATATTAACACCATGATGAACAGGGTGCTTCAGCATGCTGACATCATTTTTTTTTTCCTACTTTTGCTTAATATTAGGCCTTGTGAAAGGAGAGTTACAGTAGCTTGACTGCTAATACAAGTTTTTTTTATCTTAATTGGTGCATATGGGGAAGTAAAATTCAAGGAGGGAGTGGGGATTTGAACATTAGACGTTAGTGTTTTTAAGAAAGGTAACTAGGATTAGTTCAAATTTGAGTTGTGACAAGTTTCTTATCTTTGAAGTGTTAACATACGAAAAAGAAAAATGAGATTATCTGTCCTCATGTTTATGGAGAATAACAAAAAAAAATAAAGATATTCAAAGTCTTTGCTTAATGTCCATCTTAGAGAGGATGGTGACGGGACAGATGTACAAGTGCACCTGAAACCAGAAAGATGTGTTTCACTGGGGGACATCCATGTAAAGAGCTAGGAAAAGGAGCTCAGAGTCAGCGAAGTGAGGATCTGGCGTTTAATAGGGCGCGGTAAAGCTATACGATCCGTATGGAAAAGAACCTTTTTGCAATGAATGAATGGTCGGCTGAAATATTGATGCAAAGGAGTTTCATCTTTCTCCATTTTGGGTGGCTTCTGTTTCTCCATCATAACCTAAAATCCACTGACAGTTGAGCACTAAAACCCTATTACGTGTTCTTCAGGGGACTCTCTTTAGATTTTCAACTCCAAGGGATACGCATATGGGCTTTTTTTTTTTTTTCTACTTTTTAAGAATTAGATTTTGTTTATTTATCTCCTTTTTTTTTGTCCTTTTACAAAATAAAAAATGTAGAAGGTGATCCTTCAAAGCATTTATTTATATGTAATTAAACAGGCACAAAAAAAGTATTAAGTAGATCATTCCCACTCTATCAACGATAGCCCCACCCAATAATAAAATGTCATGTCAACTCAACTTATCATGTCAAAATTTAGTAGCAAATTAAGATCACAATTAGTAGCAAAACTTTAGGGTTCAATTTTTCTTCTCCCCTGCTTTTTCCCCTTTTCCTCTCACAGGCTAACATGTGCCATTAGATTCAAATCGTCTTCTCTCTTGTTTTTCCCCTGCTTCCGAACCCACATTCATTAGAACAATCCGACACGAGAGGTTTAGTTAATATGGCACGTTATTAGTGGGTGGGACTATGATGGGTATGATCTACTTAATAATTTTTCAAAGAGAAGGCAACTAAACGTTGTGAATTGATTCAACCATCCAATTATTGCCCAAAGTTCTAATTCAACACCAATCTTGAAACAAATATACTATCTATAATTTCAAGATTTTCTATTCGCCAAATCTTTAACAAGTTATCCCTTTTACTATGAATAGTCCAAATTCATTTCATTTGTTTGTTTTTAAGCATGCACATGCTTAAATTGTTTCCTTTGAAAAAAAAGATTTGTATTTATCTTACATAATCAAGAAATGTTTTGTTTCCTTTGAAAAAAAAGATTTGTATTTATCTTACATAATCAAGAAATGTTAACGATTGTCTATAATCACGGGTTATAATGATATTAATTAAAAAAATTATAATTAATATATATATATATATATTTTATTTAAATTTGATACGTATAATTTATTAATAAACATGAACTAATACTTCCAAGCAGCCGTTAAGACATTAACCATTGCATGATTTTGTATGGTATTCCTAGTAAACCTTCACATGAAACCGCAGCCATTGAATCTCCCTTTTACTTTCTCAAAGAGATCCCATTTTTCTGAGCCACCCACAATGTTTTGTCAGCAAAACAACGTGGGGAGAGCGCATTTTACACGGAGATCCGACCAAGGTGGAAAATTTGAAGTAGCATGACATGCAATGTAATGCAATATATCTTGTTTTGTCTTCATCAAGATCACATGCCATTGCCTCACATCCTGCTGCTAAAAAAGATCCCATCATTCTTCCTCCCTTCATCCCAACGTAACGGCTATATTTTGCCAACCCTTCTAATTATTCAAATGGTTCACTTACCCCAACGGTCCTTTCCCATTTTCCCACCTAGTGTTGGCCGCAACCCAACAAAATCCACCCCATCATTTATATTCCCCTCCATTTCTGGCCCAAAATCTCTTAACCCCAAATAACTCTCTCTCTCTCTCTCTCTCTCTAACAATGGAAGCTGCCGATGCTAATCCTAGTAATGTTCAAGTTCAACATGTGACTAAAAAATCATCTGACGAGCTGCTGAGGAAGTTTGCTGAACTGGAAGGTGACGACGATGACAAGGGTCCAGCTAGGAAGGAGTTAAGGGTGGTGGTCAAACGGCGGAAAAGAAGTACTGGTACCGCGTTGAGGAGAAGGGAAGGTGATTATAGTCAGTGTGAGAGTCCTTCAGGCAATGGAAGCACAAGCTTGGCTGAGAGGAAATGGCTTCTCCCCCCGGCGGTGACGCGGCGGTCGGCATTGCTGAGGCAACTTGGGATTGGGAGGTCGCAGATAAGAGCTAGGGAAATCAGGAACAGGTCCCTGTTTGGCACCATTGAGAAGGTAAGAGTTAAAAGGCTTTGTTATTTTCTTGCACGAGGAAGTTAAAAGATTAAGGAAATGCATATTAATTATATATTAATTTCTTTAAAAATAAAAATCAATCTCAAAATTTAGAGGTGACACAGAAAAAATGAAGAGGTGAGAGATTAATAACAAAATCATGATAATTTAATATTACATCATTACCTAATCGCTACTCTTAGACAATTGGACATAGATATGATTATGCCCATCATTTTCAATAGAGAAGGGGACAAGAAAATGACCCAAACCAAAATCTTTCATCTCCAATTTGGTAAGTTGATAATAAACTATTTCTTGTGCTAATCAAATTGAAATAATTGACTTCACACCAGGGGCGGAGCGTCCCTTGTGAATGCGGGACCACGAATTTTAAATATATATATATATATATTTTTTTTAATAAACCTCAAAATAATTTTTTATCAAATTATTAATACAATATGTTATATATATTTTAATGGACCACGAATTTATGATGTGTTCTCAATTATTTTAAAAAATTTCACCAATATATTATTTTTTTATTAATCTTAATTATATAATATATTTTTTATATGATTTATGTTTTATATTTAGTTTAAAAAAATTATTTCTAAGTATTTAGTCTTTAAACAATACTGATAATATAAAAAAATTATTAATATTATATATCGTATTTAATTATTTATATTATATATATATATATATTTTTTCATTTTTAACTTTTCAATAAAAACTGGCTAGCTCTGCCCTTACTTCACCAATATGATTAAAATATCTTGATACACACTTAATAATGTAATGAATTATAGTCACTAAAAACCCTTTTTAATTTTATAAGATAAGATAAGAAGAATGTGGTTCATATTTTGTCCTTGTTTTAAAACAAAACCTAATTATTAATTAGATACCAAACATTTTCAAGCTCGTCTCTTCTGGGAAGGAAATGTAGCTTCTTGGGTTGGTTTTTTCTGTTTTCTCTTCTTCTTCGTTATACTTTTGGCTTTTTTTTAATGCAGACATGGCGTAAAACTATAGAGGGAGCTTCAAAGGTTTTCATGGAGAAACACTATAACAGGCACAGGCGTCTGGTTAATGATGTTGTCTAAGTAGAGCTGATGACTAGCTAGGAAATGGGAATTCAATTTTAGGCCTTGTAAGACTTGGGGGAGAAAGGCTCAGCAATTTGTATATGTACTATTGTTACTTCCTATTCATTTATATTTTTTTGGTTATCAGCAAAATAAAGAATGATCAATTTCAATTCAATCTCACTCATGGAATACTTTTGAGTGTAAAATGTATGTATAAATAAATAAATATGTGATAAAGGTTACAAGCTTAAATATAAGAAACATTTCATGCATTTTACACAGAATTAAAAGAAGTGACATGTTCAAATGCAAGACTTGTTAACTAAGCTGGCCCCTCTTTTTGGTGGCATAAGGCTGTGTAGGTAATTGAGCTCAACAATGAACTGGAGAAGAAAAAGATGATCGATCTGTTTTGATTCTGAGCTAGTTTTCATGACCCTGGAATTTACATATAAACACACATTGCTCCAACTTCAATGCAGAAAGAGATGAGATAAGTTGCATAATTTACAAGATAAGATGTGTCTGTTGCTGCTGAAGTTCCAAGCCATCACATCAAAGGAGAAGAACTTCAGCAGTATTTTCACCTTGAGAGAGCCAGCACAACACCAAGATTTTGGAAGTTCCTTTCATTGGGGACATTTTGAAATTTGAACACCTCCCTTTTGTATCTGTTCATTTGATATTGACAAAACCTGCAGAAATCACCACCGTCTGATTGAATGTGGTGGCGGGGTCAATCAAATGCTGATGCTGGAAAAACTGCAATATCTATAATTTATTGCAGAACTTTATGATTGATTGGTGGCCTTAGAGATTAAGATTGGAATGGTTTTATAGGTAAGCTAAAACACATTGACAGGCTTGTGACACACACACACACACGCGCACAAAAAGAAAAGAAAGCCTCAGTTTCACATGCCACGATGTCACATGATATTGAGGCCTTTTTAGTTTTGGAAAAGAACATAACTCTACCACACAACAACATCCCATTTCCTCCCTCTCAGGGCTCAGTCTTTGCAAAAACAACTTGTAGCTGTTGGAACCCACCTACTCATCTACACGCGTCTTCCTTCAATATCTTTTATTCAGATTGTTTCGACTTGTAACTACTGAACATAACAAATGTTTTCTCCAATGTACATGCCTTCCTTTTTGTGACCTTTTTCCCTTTGCTTGGAACCAGAAGCGGCGCGCTGGAGGCCACTCTAAAGATCCATAAAGGAGGATAAAGCTCTCCCAAAAGAGAAATAATATAAACAAGAGAGAAGGCTTCAGACTTTGAGTTGTTCTTCTGTTTAAGTGAGCTGACTCACAACAGAAGCATCAACTTGGCTGAGTTGGGGTTTTAAGCTCAGTTTCCCAATTATTCGAGAATAAGCAGATTTGAATATCTAAACTGATTTTCCTTTCATTATTAAAACAGCAAAAGAAAGAAATAAAGAGGGGTCCCAGATCCGGGGTCAGCATCTAATCTTCAAATTAATGGCATCATCGTAATTTTCACTCTACGCATAAAATTAGGAAAGAAAGAAAAAGAAAAGGTTGGCCCTTTTCTTCTTTCTGTTTCTGAAAAAGCAAAAGAAAATTAAAAAAAAAAAAAGAAGAAACAAAAGCATTGCTATTAGCTCATAGGCTTCGTCAACTTTTCTTTTCCTTTACAAAAAAAAAACACTTCCTGAAAAAAATCCACTTTCTCTCTCTGCAACTCTTCTCTCTAAAACGCCCCCCACTTTTCTCTCTGTCTCTCTGATCCAGCAAATTCTTCATCTTTTCTTCTCTTTCTTCACATTTCTTCTTCTTTCTTCTTCTTTAATCCATCAACTCTAACTACTACCTTCAAAGACTTCAACTTTCTTAACTTTTCCAAAAAACCCAAACCGAAATTCACTTCCTTAGATTAAAGAACTTGGTGGGGTTCTCCAAAATTTTTACTAGCTAAACCTTAAAAGCCCAATTTTTTTTCTTTCAAAGTGAAAGGTTCAATAAAGGGTATTGTTTTTAAGGGAAATGAGGGATGTTTTCATGGTTGGCAAGGATAGCTCTCGCTTGTTGGAGACCAGTGAGTCGATATGCCCGTATGAACAAGGATAATAATAATAGTAATAATGACGAGGTTGAAGAAGATTCTTCTTCTTTACGTGATTCACTTCTTTGGTGTAGAGACCTTGAAAAACACTCTTATGGTGATTTCTCCTTTGCTGTTGTTCAAGCCAATGAAATCATTGAAGATCATAGTCAAGTCGAGACCGGAAAAGATGCTACTTTTGTTGGTGTCTATGATGGACACGGTGGCCCTGATGCTTCTCGCTTTATCTCTGATCATCTCTTTCAAAATCTAATTAGTAAATTCCCTTTTTAATCTTTTAAAAATTGGCTATTTTCTTTATTTTTGTTTTTTCTTTGTATGAATGCTTTCTGTTTTAGTGGATAATTGGTTGAGTTATTTAGGAATTCTTGATGAGTGGATGCTTTTTTTTTTCTTTTGTTTCTTCTTTTTCCTTTTGTTTTCTTAATTGGGGGTTTATTTTTGTTGCTTTTTTTTTGTTGGTTTTGTTGATTTGTGCTAAGTATGTGTTTTATGGATGAATTTTTGGGTAATGAGCTGAGCTCTTAGGTATATATACTCGGTGTTATGTCTCTGTGGTAGTTTTTTTTGTACATATGTTGGTAATGTTATGAATTTTGTAAGTTTGATGTGTGGAATTTTTGTGGTTTGTCTTTTTTTTTTCTTTTTTCTTTTTAAGTGTTTCGTCACTCTTAATTTTTGCTAACTTTCTTTTAATATGCACAACTTGATTGTATCTTTAGCCATCTTGAAAAATTCTTTGCTTCGATTTATTTATGTCCTTTTCCATGTTTGTTTGAATGTAGTTTTTGTTGGTTTCCGCATTAGTTTTTTCACTGCAGTAGGCTATGATTGATGCTGGTTTATAGCAACCTTATTTGAATTTGTATTTGTCTGTTTGTCTATTTTCTTGGAGCTTACTGCAAAAATGATGTGATGTCACACTGAGTTGGATTTCTTTTTGGAATTCTGACTTTAGTAAATGAAAATTTTATTTTTAATTTTATAACTAATATGGCTTAAATATAATGTCTAGTTGTTAACAAAGAAAGTAAATTACAGTTGACTTTGGAAACTCAACATTCGCTTAACAAAGTTAAGGCTGTCAAATTTTCATTCATTGGGATATACTTGGGACTAGACATCGGATTATTACAAAGTGAGAGGAATAGCAACTTTTTCGAATATCCTGTGATGATTCCTAAATCCAAAGAGTAGAACATATATCTGTATGATAAGCAAAGAGAAGAATGATATATGACTATATGCTGAATAAATTTACATTTCATATGCCATGGCTCTATAGTTGCAAATTCTCTTTACAGTCAAGCAGGCTTACAATAAGGAAGATGTTCGTGTAAGCTTTAACAGAGATGATTGTGTTCTTCCTTCAAAATACATAAACTGTTTAGTTTGTATCAGATGCATTTCTTGAGATCACTCTCTTGTGTCTTTTCCAATGCCTTTTAGTAATTCTTTCTAGAACGCATCTTACATATCACTTAACAGGGCTTGCTCGAGCAAATGGAACCATTTCTGAAGATATTCTTAGAAGCGCTTTTTCCGCAACTGAAGATGGGTTTCTTACTCTTGTACGTAGGACATGTGGAATAAAACCATTAATTGCAGCAATTGGATCTTGTTGTCTGGTTGGAGTTATATGGAGGGGAACATTATACATTGCTAATTTGGGTGATTCTCGAGCTGTAATTGGTTATTTGGGTAGATCAAATAAGATAGTTGCTGAGCAGTTGACTAGAGATCATAATGCTAGTATAGAGGAGGTCAGACAGGAACTCAGGTCATTGCATCCAGATGATTCTCATATTGTTGTTATGAAGCATGGAGTATGGCGTATTAAAGGAATCATTCAGGTATGATCTCATTTGTTCTGTGTCATCTGCTCTCCATGTTTTATGCTATGATGTATGTGTGTTGTTACATAGGGGGACCACAAACAGGACACACAAAAAGAATGGCTCACTTTTTTTTTTTTTTAACTGAATCTCTTTTCATAAGCAATAATGGAGCACAATTTCCTTGCATATGTTTCTAAGATTGTTTGGGATAGTTACACCCCTGAGTGAATCAATTCAAGCTAGCTGTGTTTAGTTTTCTATTATGTGATTATCAGGGGATGAATGCTGTGGTACAATGGCTGTGGAATCATCTAATATTAGATTATTAATTGAAATTTCATGTTCAAACAGGCTAGTTTGCAGGAGAAGCCTTTTACCATTTTTATAATCTCCTTCCGTTGCATATGAAATCCCTGTCATCAGACTTCATTGTTGGGATTACTCTTTCTGTCATTCAGTCAATGTCTTTCTCTCTCTCTGTTAAGCTTAATTGATTCATGGGCTTATTGGTGCCATATGCACATCACTCATAGGTCTTTGTAGCATGTCGTTTCATGGTATTTGTATCTGTTTTAGGATTACCTTATTCTTTTCTTATTTTATGATCTTTTTTCAGCTTCAGATATAGCACATTTTCATAATAAAGGTGTAGTAATGTCAATAAGTTAATAATACATAATTGGAATGTCAAGAAGCACATTATACGGTAGCAGAAACCACCTCAAAATCTTTAGTTGTTGGTTGTGCAATATTGATATGAAGGCAGCCCTAGCAAATTTCATTTGCTGGTCATAACTGAAGTTCTAAACTATACATAGTTATCTATACCTCTAGAAATATGTCCTTTTAAGATTCACCATTTGGCTTTTTCCTTATCCAGATCTCTTGAGGCTTTCTAGAAAACTATGGCAGCTTTCCTTAGTTTGAGTTGCTCGCAGCTATATATGCGATGGCTAGAACTATCTTTGTAATGGAAAGGGTGTAAGAGGATCAATTTAGGAAATACTTTTAACTTTTCTTGATGAATTCATTGCTTTTATTGGTACACTATGATAAGTATATTCAGCAAGCTGGGCTCCGTAGTTGGTTCTTAATATGAACATTTATCGTCAAAATCTATGATGTTTCTTTAACTTGATTCAGTGATCAATTTGATGTTGGTTTCCTTGAAATACAATCTGCTTGTGTTTTGACTTATCTATGTTCATTTGTTTTTGCCTATGAAATGGAAACAGGTATCCAGATCTATCGGAGATGCATACTTGAAGCGACCAGAGTTTTCTCTTGATCCTTCTTTCCCACGATTTCACCTCTCTGAACCCATTCGTCGACCTGTGCTAACAGCAGAACCATCCATGTGCACCAGGGTTTTACAACCTAGTGATAAGTTTCTAATTTTTGCATCTGATGGACTTTGGGAACATTTGACAAATCAGCAGGCTGTCGAGATTGTGTATAACTATCCACGAGCAGTAAGTATCATTTTGAGTGCATCTTCCTTTGCCATTGAACTTAAATTCTCTTTTTCACTCTCTCTCCAAAAATGTTAGGGAATTGCCAAGAGGCTTATTAAAACAGCTTTAAACGAGGCAGCTAGGAAAAGGGAGATGAGATATGATGATCTTAAGAAGGTTGATAAAGGGATTAGGCGGTTTTTCCATGATGATATTACAGTTGTTGTCATCTTTATAGACCATGAGTCGCTGGGTGCAAAGATGTCTGTGCCAGAGCAGTCTGTTCGTGGGTTCGTCGACACCACTGGACCATCAAACTTTAACATTCTTTAAGGATTGCTGTAAAATCCATGGTCTATCATCTGAATTAATACCTTGTGATGAAAAATAATCAGTGGGGTTATGGTGAAGTTCAGCAAGTTTCTGTATGAATCGTACTGTCTTTTTCTTTTTTCCAACAGTTTCTCGGCTTTGCTTTTTCTTTCTCCTCCCATTATCAACCAAGTCTTGGAAAACGTTTGAGCTGATTTTCATTGTTATATTTTGAAATGCAACTTATGATGATAACCCTGATAAGAGAATACTACATTTTCTCTTCTTTTTTTATCCTTTCCATCCTCGTTTCTATGGGCCTTTTTCCACCCCTCGTCTTGTTCCAGATGATGAAGTTGTATATATTCAACATGTCCAATTCATGTGCTTCGATTCAATAGAATGCTGCTTCTCAAAAGACAAAAATTAGATTAATTGTTTTTGTATGAAGTTGGTTAAGCAATTAGCAGTAAAACCTTTTCTTGAAGGCGTCTCAGCATGTTCATGATTCCTGAACCATGTTGATAAACGAGTGCTTGTTTTCCATAATTTGAGATAAATGGATTTAAGATTTATAAGATTAGATATAATTACGGATTTAAATTTTAATATAAGGGGATGAGACTCATAAGGTGGGATAAGAAATGCATATGACATTTCAATATTACAATTAAAGAAGGAATAAGTTTTAAACTTATCACTTTATTTAAAACAATAGCTATTTAGTTGGCATCCCAGAAAGTTCCAAATTTATGATAAAATGATGATTAAGAAAATCATCACAGAAAAAGAAAAAAAGTAGAATAATTGGTCTTGTGTATTATATGAAGGCTCGTGAAATTATAATGAAAAGAATTTCTGATTCAATCCAAAACCAAATCAGTGACAATACACAATGCTTCTACAATCAAATAGTAATGTAAAAAAAAAAAAAATTGAATCGCTCCATGTTCATCTTCTGGACATCAACAGTGCAAAACAGCAGAAGGAAAAAAAAAAAGAGAGGAAAAAATGAAAATAAATTAAAAAGAAAAAGGAAGGAAAGGAAGAAAGAAAAGATAAAATAGGAAGCACTTGATTTATAAGCCTTGCCGTGATACAAAATGTGTACTGTATATCTCCTCACCCCCACCTCTTGCTTTTGCGTAACTAGAAGCATTTCCTGTGTACAATTGATGGCCCTGACTCGTCATACTCTGCCTTTGCAATCCACATCTGCAAAGAAAATATCCACCCTTAAATTTACCCATTTTCTTTTAATATCTTAAAATCCGGATTTCTTTAAGTGCTATCAAAAGAAAATGTCAGGAGCGGAAATTGCCTAAACTGTTCTCCATCAGGCATCAGTTTAAAACATGAGGGTTTATTGCTATTCAGAGCGAGAAGATATATCTAGTTATAGTAAGCACAATAAATTTTTTAACTATTTTAAGTAGAGACATAGTCGTTGTATGGTAACTCATAACAAACAATGCAAAGTTGTTTACAAGTATTTGTAACGAACTAAAGTGATTCCGAAGCATATTTATGTAAAACACAAGATTCTAAAAAATTATAAAGGTATCAATGGGATATGATTGGTTTTTCTTCATGAAATAAGAAAAAAGACGCAATACCTGCTGAAAAGTGCTGAGGGATGCCAAAATGGAACCTCCAATCCAGACACTGTACTTCCTCTCTGGTGGTGCAACCACTTTAATCTTCATGCTGCTTGGAGCTAATGCTGTAATTTCCTTACTCATCCTGTCAGCAATTCCAGGGAACATAGTCGAGCCACCACTGAGGACAATATTTCCATAGAGGTCCTTCCTAATATCGACGTCACACTTCATGATAGAGTTGTATGTGGTTTCATGAATGCCTGCAGCTTCCATCCCAATCATGGATGGCTGGAAGAGGACTTCTGGACAGCGGAATCGTTCAGCCCCAATAGTAATAACCTGTCCATCTGGTAGCTCATAGCTTTTCTCCACAGCAGAGCTGGTCTTTGCAGTCTCCAGCTCTTGTTCATAGTCGAGAGCAATGTAAGCTAGTTTCTCCTTCATGTCCCTCACAATTTCCCGCTCTGCGGTAGTTGTGAAAGAATAACCACGCTCCGTTAAAATTTTCATGAGGGCATCTGTGAGATCACGACCAGCTAGGTCAAGACGCAAGATGGCATGTGGGAGAGCATAGCCTTCATAGATAGGAACTGTGTGGCTCACACCATCCCCAGAGTCCAAAACAATACCTAAACAATAACCATGCATATTAGGGCAAGACCATGAAACCTGTTCGTTCAGAAAAACAATCACTTCTATAACAAGTCCAAAATATACTTAGCAGGTAGACCAAGTTATTTTTTTCACAAGAGAAACAAAAAGATTGCTCTGGATAATCCATGGAGATCTTGGAAACAGGAAATTGCAGGACATCTGAAATTTCCGTAAGCAAGCTGTTTACCATTGTTCCCAAAGTCACAACAAGAGCAATATGCATGTATGAAATGTAAAGTGATATGTTTATATGGGCTTCCATGGATCTTAGATTTACCATGCCTGATCATGACTAATTAACTCAGCACATTTGTGTTTCTAACAATATCTATGCAGGAAGATTTCCAATTTCATACATTACCAAAATTTTCGAGTAACTCATTTCAGTCATAAATCTTGACCTATAATCAGATGGATATAATTTCCCATGTATTATTTTAAACAGACAAGAAGCAGATGGTGAAAGTGCTTACCTGTTGTACGACCACTGGCATACAAGGAAAGAACGGCCTGGATAGCAACATACATAGCAGGGGTGTTGAACGTCTCAAACATAATTTGAGTCATTTTCTCACGATTGGCCTTGGGGTTAAGAGGAGCTTCTGTGAGGAGAACTGGATGTTCCTCAGGGGCAACCCGAAGCTCATTGTAGAAGGTATGATGCCAGATTTTCTCCATGTCATCCCAATTGCTAACAATGCCATGCTCAATTGGATATTTCAACGTCAAAATACCTCTCTTAGATTGAGCCTCATCTCCCACATAGGCATCTTTTTGACCCATACCAACCATCACACCTGTGTGACGTGGGCGACCAACAATGCTAGGGAAAACAGCTCTTGGAGCATCATCTCCAGCAAATCCAGCCTGAAAAGATTGACATCAATCAGCATCTAAAAATTTTGAATGCACTAACCAACAAATCCAACACGCTTTTCCAAACTTAATAGTATCATCATACAGCAATAAAAGGAAATGGAGATCAGATAATTGAGTACCTTGACCATTCCAGTCCCATTGTCACAAACAAGAGGCTGAATATCCTCGTTTTCTGCCATTTTTCTATTGCCTGTTTCATACACATCCGATACCAACATCAATAATAATAAATACACAAGATGATCTCATATCAGAATCTGATACATCCCATCACTATAAACTATTTGTACGATGTGACACTGTTAATCCACTTGAGACTATACAATATATATGATCCGTAAACCAAAATGACATCATAACTATTCATAAACAAGGAATAAGAGTAGTATTGTTCCCTCCATCCTCAACTGAAAATGAACTTCAATAGAGGAACTCAGTATGCAGATTCTCGATTCCACCATTGATCTAACTCCTTATACCAATTTAAGAATCAGAAAATTTAGCATAAAATCTCACATATTACCACATGATAATGCAGAAGAATTATCAATAATTAAACGCAAAATTAAGTTAAAACTCAGAATTTTACATTAAAATGATCTTGAAATTGAAGATCTAAGCATCGAAATCCAATCTAATTAGTACCAAAAAATTGATAGAAAAATAAAATGAACAAGCAAAATAACGATTAGCAACAAAAAAAATTAAATTTAAAAATACAAGAAATACCTTTATCTCGATTCTCTCTCTCTTTCCTTTCTTTGCTGCTGTTTGAACGGACTGTTGAGTTCGTGGGAATGTGCGGTTAAGGTACCCGCCCTCTTTGTTTTAAAAAAGCAAGGTGGTGCAAATGAAACTCCGCTTCAAATGTAAATTCACCTTAAATGCACCTCAAATTCGATTTCCGAAGATCTTGGCCGTCCGTTTCCCATGTCCTCATCGACGGACCCCATTTCTCGTCATGTTCATGGTGGAAACAGCTGGCATCCTTTCGGTTTAACAATATGTGTGGACGGATCTACCCCTCCTTATATAAGGTGCTTTTTTCATTTTTTTTAGCAAGGACTCCATACAATCTCTCTTAGGACTTCAAGGGGCAGATTAGTCCTTCGAACGACCCTACCAAATAAAGAAAAAAATTTTCTAAATTAAATTTCCTTTTTCTTCACTTTAGTGTTGGACTAATTATGCATAGGATCATGAAATAAAAAAAAAGAAATAAAGGAAATGGAGGCAATCTGCCAACTCAGCACTCTGTCCCCAACTGTCAACAGTTCATGTCCGCGTTCGATTTTATTCACCTGGGCTCACTTTCACCTACACTTGTCTGATCCTCCGATATTCTCTTGACTCCAAAGCCGGATCAACGTCGACCGTCAATAAGTTGACATGATTTAACAGGAATTTGGCGTTTGATTGTGTGCAATCATATGTAACGTGCGATGCATTACCGTTAAATAAAAACACACAACGTGGTCGCCCATCTCGGTCACCGAGGTTTAGATGTTTGACCACTTCTATATCTTTTCTAAAAAGAATTGCAAACGATATATAGTATTTAATTATTGTTTAATTAATTAAATTACCCACATATATATATATATTCTCTTATACTTTTAGTTACTCTCACATGGAAAAACTCAAGTTAAAACAAAGTAAATAAATGGTTACATAAGACCCATATTTCTTTGGTTGACATTTCTTTTAATTAAACTAATTACTGTAGTTGTTTTCATGCCAAAGTTGTTATAGTTGGAAACCAAACAAAAACACGTATTTACTTTACTTTAATCATGCTTAACAAGGAACGAACATAATTATGGGAGCAAATGAGATGGCTTTTGGCCACATCTTTATTCATGTGAACGTCTCTACCTTTTAGATTATGGCCGGCTATCATCTCAGAATCGGCCCCGCACGAATGCAAAGACAAACCTTTCTTTTTTTGTTGATTGAGGTCACTGCTCACTACTCAACTCCCTAGTGATCCAGCTACGTATCAATATGAGTTTTCTAGTTTAAAAGTGCAGTCATGTGCTTTGGTTTATTTGCATTTCATTCATTATAGTTAACTGTTAGTTGCATATGGTTAGGGTTGGTTGGAGGTTTAAACCCAAATATTAAAGTTTGTATCAATTCCTGTTTGTTATTGCACTTTGATATTTGGTTATGTCTCATTCCGATCTCCAAGATGAAACAGATTTTAGCATTATCACGATTATTACTTGCTTTACGTATCAAATCAATATTAAGCAGTTACTATTTTTTTAAAGTTTGCAATCTTGTTTTTTGAATATTGCTTAATCCGATTGATGTTTTATAAGTTTTTTATATCATGAATCTCATATAAATAAGTGTTAGATTTATAAGTAAAAGTCTTATTCTATCTAATAGAAATATTTTTTAAATTGAAAAATCTTTTTTGTGACAAAGGTCTTTAGAATTTACTTAATACTTTATTGATATAATATTTTCATAAGAGATATCAAGATCAAAATAAATCCAAATCAAATTATAAATGAAAGAGCTAATACAATTAAATAAGTGGAATGTTACTCATCTCGTATAAATAAATGATAAAACGAATATTAAGTTTATAAATAAGTATTATTTTTTAAATTAAAAATAAAAACACATTACATTTACCGTTTCCCACTATAATATTTCTGTTACGACATTTAGCTTAAGTATTAGTCGGTACAACAAGCCATGACTTTGAAGAGAGTTTTAATTGGGTTGACTTCATCAACAATGCGTTCGGTGCATGCTTTGTCCAGAAGCTGTCAGGTGTTGCGGTCCTCCTTATAGCCTAACAATGAAACAATCAAATGCAGCGAAACTGACACCATTGCCGAGTGGGAGTCAGTCAGGTCATGTTAGCCCAACCGACACTCACTTTGCGAAGAATTAAAAGTAGTTCGTTCCAGCCTGGTCACTCCAAAAGATATTGACCTAACGGTGGATAAATGGATGGGCCCTGCCGCACTATACTACCACTGTGTTGCAGTCGTAACTTACAATTTGCAAGTGTTATTTTATCATTCAACATAAAAATTCTTCCTCAGGTTACGAATGAAACACCCTATTAAGTAAGAATTTGAAGCTCCAACTTAAACCTCTCAGAATCAGGATTTTGCAAAAGGAGGGGTGTGGGAGTGGGCTACATTTCATTATACTATCGTGCTGCCCGTGCGCTGTGTTCTGATGAACTAAATATAGAACTTTTGTTTTTAATGTAGTATAGGATACTTGGAGAAGTAGACTAATGGTAATTTAATCAATATATAAAATAGTTGTCGAAGGTTTCAACTGTAGAAAATATTTTGTTGCAAAAGATACTATTATTATATATGTAGGCATTTTAGTGGTTTGTTAATAAGTTTCTTTACAAAAAGTGAATCAAAAGCTTGCAATTGAATGGTGAATATCTTTTCATACAAAAACAAGAAGGCATTTTCATATGTAATTGTCAAAATAATAAAAGTTGAAAAGTAGGCTTGTAGTAGATTTAGTAATCTTTTACATTTGTTTCTAGGATATTACGTCAAATTGTAATCAAACAATTGTAGTGTTTAGGTAAAAGTATGCAATTGAAATAATGTGTGAATGTAATGATCACATGGTAGTATAAATTCTATAATATGTTTTCCAAAAAGATATAGTAAGAATGGTAGATGAATTGGAAAAAAATAATTATATAATAATAAGTGAAACAGATGGTGTGAAAGTTGTATAAATTAATAGAATTTTACACAAAACTATAAAAGTACAATGCATTATATATATATAAATAAAAACCATTAACAGAACAAATATAACATTTGAAGGTGTGTATGAACCTCCAATTAACAATATCCAAGGAAAAAGTAATAATATCCATATGATAAGAAATTTGAAATAGTCAAGGATTATGCCAATCAAAAATTTATATTGGCAGTAAAAATTAGGTTTGAAAAGTAAAAAAAATACACACATAAGGGTATATGGGAATGGGCTGCTATTTTCAACTGTTCCATTATAAAACCATTCTGAAAAGCTCGAGATAAAAAATTGTAATAAAATTTTGAACTTCAATTATTTGAATCAGTTTTATCCAAAAAACAAAACAACAATAAATAAAAGACAACAATCGAACTAACAAACCCATAGAAACCTCATAATTAATAAATCCAAATCCGAATGAAAAAAAATCTAGTGGTGATCAGCTATGGGGAACATGAAGAAACACAAGAAGACAAGCATATAAACCTTACGAATAAAAATGCAAAACTCTTAACACATCTTCAGCCAAAAGCAAACAAAACTCAATCAAATAAAAAAAAGAAATGAAAACCCGAGGTTAGGATCAGGAGTCCAAAAAGAAAACAAAACCCAACTCAACAAAAACAAAAGCTCCAAAATCAAACAAAAATCTGAAAGCCCAAACCCCACTAACTCTAAGCCAAACAGCCCACGTGTAAAGCCAAAAACCTTCCCATGTGTCAAAATTAGGAGCCTTTGGGGCTTCCTTTTACAATAGTAATAGATCACACAAGATCATATATATACTTCTTAAGATTTTTTATACTTATATATAAAGCTATAGATTGGATAATCTCAGAAAATAAATTTGAATGCAGTAAGGATCTGCTGCAGCACTAGCAATAGATCTATATTCTGTCTATATAGAAGACTTGCGCACTATTTTTTGCTTTGTGCATTTCCTGTAGATTGGTTTTCCATAAAAGCGGCAAAAAGGGCGGCCGAGTCAACCTAGCGTGCTATACCATCGGGCGAAAGGAAATCCTCTGCGCTCATACTGTGCACCCTTCCCAACCCCTCTCATATTATTTTGCCACGTTTCTCTCAGGTTTAACTTTGTTTAATCGAACGAAAAATGTTAGTTAATGGCAGCTTTGTCTTTCAGGTCTCTACAGCTTTTTACCTTCTTTTTTATCTCTGACACTTCTCTTTTCAGTAGCTTTTCTTTCACAAACTTTTGTTTGTAAACACAATTTAGACTATAATCAAATCTTCCCCTGGATCAGAAGCGCACTAAAGAACCAAAAGGAGCCTTCTGTTACAGTAAGAACAAACCATGAAAATGTATGTACCCAAGGACACTCAAAAACTTTTTTAGAATAGTATCATAATGAAAATAATAATAATAATTAAATTTTTTTCCTCAATTCAAGATTTGTTGGGAGGTACTTATATCGTATTCAACATAACTTTACTTAAAAAGATTATTGAGTACCATCATTAATAAAATTATATTATTATTGTCTAGGATCTAAGTCTTGAGAGGTAATTTCTTATATTTTAAACATCTTTTCATGACTTATTTATCCAAAAACTTATTAAAAATTATTACTCGTTTCTCATTGGTATAAACTAAAATATTAGAATTAAATAAAATATGATCTTGCATAACAAATTATCATGGTTAACAATTAACAATTTGACAAATTTATATTTATTGATAAAACCTAGGTATAAGGATACACAAACCACATAAAGTTAAGTACAAAAATCAAATAATCAAATAATATATTTACAAAATAAATCAAAAAAAGAAAGACTCATAATTTCAAAATATTATTTGACATGTAATATTATTTTCTTTTAGCGAGATTTTGTTTAAGTCCCAAACTATCAAGTTAATCAAAAAATATTTAGACATGAAGTATTTAAAAACTTAACTTTGGTTAAAAATTACTTACAATTAAAGCCTATATGAGTTATTTTATAGAGAGTGAAAAACGCAATAAAACATCGAGAAGAGGAAGCGTCATTGCGGGTTTCAAGAGTAGGACTTGAATTTTTTTTTTTTGGAGAAGGAGAGTAGTTTATGTTGCATAAAATCCAAAAAAACCCCTTCAAAACACTTTAAAATGACATTTTGATCTCTCTTGTTTCAAAATGATGTTTTTGGTCTCTTGATTGTTGACACTGTTAGTCCATAGTTACAAAAAATTAGACTTAATGCTACATAAATTTTTTAAGATATAAACATCATTTATATTATTTTTTAATTTAAGCAAATTCTCTTTTTTTTTAAAAAAAATACTAATTGTTTCCTCCAAAACCTCGATCAAAAAAAAAAATCTAAAAAATTTTGATTTGAAGGCTAGGAAATTTGAAGTTGTATCTATCTTGAAAAATCATAAATTTATTTCATAAGGTCAAGTCTATTTTCATCAAACTCTTTATTTCTTCAACAGTTTGAGAATTTTTTTTCATTGAAAAGAATATATTAAAACATAAATCTTTTGTTTAATGAGGGATATTTCAAATTTGATGGTGTCAGGTCAAGAGACTAATTTCTTACATGTGATTACTAATTTTGTTGAAAAATTTTTACCTAAAATTTGTTCATTGAGACTAGGATTTAGAGTGACTTAAAAATATTTTAACTTGATTACTATATATAAAAAGTTATAAGTTTTTTTCTTTTTTGTCAAATATTGAATTTTATTAAGTATCAAAATGAGACAAATTTTCGTGTTCTAGAATTTTGTTAAGTTTTAAGTTTTCTTTCTACTGTGTCAAATATTGAATTTTATTAAATATCAAAGTAAATTTTATTAAATTTTGGAAGGAACATGAGCAGATTTTTTTTTTAAAGGACATTTGTATCCTAAAATATATGTAGTATTAAATATAATTTTTTTAAGTTGTTGACTAACCATGTTAATTGTTAAGGGATTAAAAACATCATTTTAAATCAAAAGGGATCAAAGTATCTTTTCGAAGTGTTTTGAGGGAGTTTTTTGGATTTTACCCAATTTAGGTTTTGACTTTTTCAATAAAATTTTAAATTATAAAAGAAAATTTTTTTGTCTTTTCATGTAGTATTCAAATAGTAATATATAAATTACTTTTTGATAAATTTACTTTGACTTAAAGTTTTTGATTCCACTTCGTACAAAATTAAAAAAAAAAAATTAGTGAGTTTGTTAGCATCATTAACTATTTAAAACTCTAGATAAGTGTCATATCCCATTTTGTGGTCGGATATGATCGGCACATGGACCTAAATAGGTATAACTTGTTTAGCCCAAGCAAGCCTTATTCCATTCATCATTAAACATTCAAAACAAGGTGCAAAAATATATATTAAATCATCACATGCGTATATTGTAATCATATGCATGCAACCATAGACAGTAACACATAGTTATGGAACTTCTCAACATAAACAGTATAAGTGCAAACATCTCATATAACATTAAAGTGCCATAATCTTATACATCGTATCATATAAACATTATCAACACCCTCGGGTGTCCATATAAGGTCTCGAACGACCTCTGTACATTTAATCATAACATTCATAATGTAAAGTGCCTTAACATTAGCTACATTATTATAACATGTTCATTATCCATACATAAACATAAATCTCATATAAACATAAGACCGACTCGTCATCAAAACATGACTTGGCCTCTAAGTTGCAAGTGACTTTTAGATCACCTACCAAAACAGGAACGGATCATGTCTCCGTGACATTGGCTACTATCAAAAGTGCTATAATTGATCAACAACAAAACTAGTGAGGGAAAATAATGTGAGTCATAAAAACTCCGTGAATAGATACAGGGATGGGGAGAAGTCAAGGGGGAGAGTGTTTTGTAAACATGCATTTACAATCTCATGGCATTCATAAACTATTTAATCATAAAGTTCATGAAGTTCATAAAACATAATACTTAAACTCATTTAAAATAGCAATTGCATGGAAAACAAGTTTATATAGCCCTTAGAAACCTTTTTTGTTTTTGAAAAGCCTTTAAACTTGCATAAACATTCAATGTTGTATTCCATCTATTGATAGATAAAAGATATCTGACCGTCTTGGAACTTGATCTGCAAACACCTTTAGATTTAAATTCTAAAATTTGATATTCTAATTTTATTTTCAATTATATCTATTAGGACTCGTTATCCATTAAAAAGAAAATCTACAATATAATCTTCTTAACAATTAGATTCCTTACAATATCACTTTCTCATATTATACCAAATGTTGTAAAGTTACTTTTCTAGCAATCATATACCCAGTGATAACATTCTCAGTAATCACATTCCCAATAATCTCATTTCCAATAAAATACCAAACATCACCTTAGTTTTATAGAAAAATAAAGAGGTAAAGCATGAACAATAGAAATTTTTCATTAATAAAATAAAAAATAATAAAAGTTAATATCCTATTTGAATTGTACCAATGTTATATCTTCAAAGTTTATTAAAATATTAAATAAGCTTTCAAATTTTACAACTTTTTTAAAATAAAATTTGATATTCTTATTATATTAAAAGAACTCTCAATCTTCATCAAAAAATAAACTGTCATTACATTGAATATAAGCTAATATTTTTTTTACAAGTAAAAATTGGTATAGTAAAATTTTATTTGACTCGTCATTTTAATTTATATTTATTATTAAAAAACTATAAAAATATTTTTATATTAATATTTTAAAATTATAATTAAATAAAATAATTATTTATTAATATAATAATCTATCTAAGCTAGACGAGTTGGAGCCAAATATTATGTCTAGACCCAAGTCTTTGTTGGGCTGACGATCCTGAGCATGGAACTTGATCTACGGACACCTCTAAATTTAAATTCCAAAATTTGATATTCTAATTTTATTTTCAATTATTTCTATTAAGGCTCGTCATCCATTAAAAAGAAAAGCCTGAAATGCAGTAAAAGTAAAAAAGTAAAAAAGAAAAAATGGTCAAAATACTTGAGAAATCCATGTATTTGAGTATTTTCTTCAATTTAGTCCATCTACTCAAAATCGTAATATTTTAATCCCTTAATTTGGAGAATTGCTTCAATTTAGTCTCTCAAACATTTTTCATTTGAATTTACCGGTGATGACGTCAGCTCTGACGTGACACCTAATGATGACATTGCAATGCCACGTCAATGTGTCAAGGTGATGTGGCACTATCACGTCATCACAAAATGTCGTGACATTGCCACGTTACACTTTGAGTTCAAATGCTGAAGTGGCATTACCACGTCACTTGACACATTGACGTGGCAGATCATGATATTGACACATGACACATTAAGAGATTGACATGTGGTACTATTATTATTCAAAACAAGACATGCTCTTATTGTGGTTCAAACTCAAGGCCTCTAGCAAATATGTTAAAACCTTTACCACCATATCCAAACCTTTACTTTTAATTAAACTTGGCAATTTGTGTTTTCGTGTCTTAAACGTGTTAGATAGATTAGACACGAAACACGTTAAGGCTAAACACGAATACGACACGTTTAATATTCGTGTCTTAAATTTAAAACACGTACATGTATACGTTTAATAAATGTGTAACATGACATGACACGATTAACACGTTTATTAAACGTGTCAATATATGACACGACACGATTAATAACACATTTAACACGATTAACACGTTTTACATGATTAAATAAAAATATTTACAATTAAATATAATTTTATTATTTAAATTTAAAATTTAAAGTTATAAAAATAATTATAACAAAACAAAAATAATAATAATAACATCAAATATAATAAAATTTAATATAAATAACATACATAAAATTCATTATCATATAATATGATAAAATACATCATTAACATCCAACCTTTAAATACTAATAATATAAAAAATCATTCATAATTTTCAATCGTAATTAAATGCATATCATTAACCATATCATCAACCATAAACAAATCAAAATCGAAAACTCGTTTGCCAATGTCACATCATTTCGACGTCAAAAAACCTAATAATAAAATGGAAACAATATATTAATAAAATTAAATCAATATAAAAAAAGTTAAATAAAATGTCAAATTTAGTTCAAAGCATTACCTTTCATTGATGATTAATCGACATCAATAGTATTAGAGCATTCAGCTAATGACATTTCTTCTTTACCAATTTCTATATTTATGACATCTGCGATAAGATTGTTCATATCTGTTTTTACATATGCTACAATATAAAAAATATTATTAAAAATGATTAAATAAATCAAACTTACTCTAATCATGCATTTAAACACAAGAAACATAACCAAAAATAAATGAAACAATGTATTACCAATTTCCCCAAAAAGCCAATCCTTACAACATAAAATTGCCTCCACAACATCTGGTTTAAGTGAGCTCCGATATTGATCAACAACTTTACCGCCAACACTAAAAGCAGACTTAGAAGCCACTGTCGATACAGGAATGGCTAAGATATCTCGAGCCATGGCAGAAACCTCAGGATAACGAAACTGATTTTTCTTCCAAAATTGTAAAATATCCAATTCAATTGTTGTTTCAATCCTTTGTTCATCCAAATATTGCTCTAGTTGAGATTTGTTCTTGGTAGTCCCAAACTCACGTTGAAAATTGTCAAACTCCTAATTAATAAAAACAAAATAATTAAAAAATATTAAAATAAAAAACAATAAAAAAATTAAATCTAATAACAAATAATACTTCAAAAAAAAAAATTACCTTCAAGAACTTGTTTCTTCCCTTTTGCACCTTTTTCCCATCAAAAAGTATGTCATTTAAAGAAGATGGAGTATTAGAAACCTTGACAGCATATTCATCATAAAGAGCAAATAAATGATCTTTAACATTTTTAAATTCAGTTGAATTACTCCCATAAAGCTTTGTGTAACTCCATTCCACAAATTGAATCTTGTACCGAGGATCAAATATCACAGCTATAGCTAAAATCAAATTAAATTCAGACCAATACTTCTTAAACTTAACAAACATTTGAGTAGTCATATTTTTCAAATACACATCATCTCCACTCATATGTTCTTCCAAGATCATGCGTGCCATGAATATTGAAGGAAAGTGCAAGTCAGCTGTGGGATACTTTGTTCTAGAAAACACACAAGTTATCTCATAAAATACACTTAAGAACTTGCTAAGTTTCTCAATTCTATCCCACTCATCTTTAGATGGAGAATGCTTAAAATTTGAATCACTAATTTCCAAATGAGAAAAGCCTAAGCGAAAATAAAGTGTACTTTCAAGCATGAGAAATGTGGAGTTCCACCTAGTTGGAACATCTTGTTTTAAGTCTCTTTTTGCATTCAAATTCACTAGGCTTACACACTCTAAAAACTTTTGTTTTCTCCCTTGAGAACCTTTCACATACTTAATACTTTCCCTCACTTTTTGGATCGCACTATCCACTTCTTTCAAACCATCTTGCACACTCAAATTAAGTATATGAGCACAACATCTTATATGAAAAAACTTGCCTCCTCCTAAAAGTTGCTTTCTCATATTCAATTGCACTTTCAACAAATCAACAAAAGTATCATTTGTAGAAGCATTATCCAATGTTATTGAAAACAATTTACTTTCAATTCCCCATTCAACTAACAATGCATAAATCTTTCACTCAAAGCAACACCATTGTGTGGAGGTGGCATAAAGGAAAAATTCAAGATTCTTTTCTGTAGTATCCAATTTTTGTCAACAAAATGAGCAGTAAGCCACATATACCCATCAGTAACAACAGAAGTCCACAAATCAAAAGTCAAACAAATCCTACCAGGTGATTCTTGAAGCAAGGATTGTATCTTACATTTTTCTCTTTTATGCATCTTAATTATATTAGCTTTAACAGTGTTCCTAAAGATCAGAACAACATCTTCATGTAAATAAGACAACATAGACCTAATGCCAGTATACTCCACAAATGATAAAGGCAAATTATGTATCACAATTGCAGCTACCACTAATTCATGAAACTTTTTAAGATCAAACTTTGAAGACATCATTAACATTGAATTATGTTCCTTAGAAAATATCATTTGACCTATATCACGTATGTCTTTCCTAACACAATTATTATTATGACGTTTCAAATTACCTGTCCCATACTTGCTTTCATAATTCAAAATATACTCACAGAGTTTACACTTTACTTTTGATTTTCCATCACTTGAGTTCTTTTCTAGCAAACGTTCAAAGAATGTCCAAATCTTTAAAGTTAATTTTTGTTTTTTTTGGGTTGGCATGGCTTCTTTTCATCTATTGCTCCCAACTAATCAATCTGTAAACAATCATCAGATTCCTCCAGAAAATGAACATTTGATTTGAAAGAAACATTGATATTGTCAGATTCCATTTGTAAACATCAACAACATAAATAACATCAAAAATATTGATATTGTCAGATTACATATTAAATGTCACCAAAATTGAGTCAAATCATTTTTCATTATAACAAATAAAGTCTATTACTTTTCAACACCTCAAGGCTATAAACAAAAATTATAAAAAAAAGATATAACATTCCCAAACCTCAAAATGAAAAATTAACAACAAGAGCAAAAAGGAATAAAAACAACAATTTGTATGTAGAAAAATCGTCAAATCAAATACTACAATAGTTTTACTTAATTAAATCCAAGAATGAAACATAGGAAATCAAGAACATTAAGGTTGTTGAACAAAATTACAAAGAAAAACCGCCAAATCAAATACTACAATACTTACTTTCTTTTTTACAATTGAACTTGCAAGAAAAGAAAGTTAAATATTCTTTACATGTCTGATTGCTCAATCAACCATAACTATCGTTAAATAAGAAAATATAGTTTCTCCAATATAAAGAATCCATAAATTTCAAGATGGGATTAACATAACATAAATATTTACAGCTCTCTAACAAACAAAATGGACCAAATAAAAGAGAAAAACTAAGGGAAAAAAAAGACCATCAAGATCTTCAGCATCGGCTTGGAAAATTATTCTCTCCAAACCCAAATCAACAAAAGTTTACGAAAGATATTCATCATTTACAACAATACCAAGAGAGAAGGAATCTAGATAAAGAGCAAGAAGAAATCCACAGTCCTAGGAAGTAACCATCGAAAATCTGAGAAAAAAAACTCCCAAAATGAATCTGTTGATAACGAACAAAACAAGGTATCATATAGGTGAAAAGAAGAACAAGTGGTTTTGGCTAGATTTCCCACATTAGATAATCTTAAAAAGAATAAAAAAAACTAGCCTATAGAATATCTTTGAGAAAAGAATATCTCAATTAAACAAATTTTTTTTATTTTCTCACAATTAAAAGAATATATTGAATGGCATCATATTATTATAAAATAAATCCAACAAGAACAGAGCTGGGCTAGAAAAAGAAAATGGCAAAACAAAGCTCCAAAATAAAATCAGCCCAAACATCACAAGAGAGCTTCAAAAAAATATCTACAGAGAATAGGCAATATGCTGGTTTACCTCTGTTTCAGCAAATGGTTTTGCCAATTCAGAATCACCCAATTCTTAAATCTTCCCAATCTACAAAGAATAGAGATTTCTTGAATCTCCAATAAAGAATCGAAGAAGAAGAAACCGCTCAAAACTCCCAATCTAAAACTATTGAAGTGAAAGGGGAAAGAAGAAAAAGAATTGAAGAAGAGAAGATAATTCAAAGCTTGCTGACTAAAGTCTGAAGAAGTAACGAAGAAAGATATGGTGACTAGTGCGCCATGCGTGAGCCGTGAAGCAATCCAAAACAATAACCAAAAGTTAAAATTAAGGTTGAGCATGTATAATTACATTATTACATTTATAAAATTAAAAAAATTATTAGAATAATTATTTAAAATTATTTATATAAGGTTAAAATAGTCTTTAACTATTAATTTTTAATAGGTTAATAAATGTGTCACGTATATATGTTTAAACACGATAACACGATTAAGTAAACGTGTTTTAAATGTATTTGTCATGTTTGACATGTTAAGACACGAAAATTTTCGTGTCTTAAAGTGTCAGATACGATTAAACACTAAATAGGTTAAGTTTAAACCCAAAACCTGTTTAACCTGTATCTTCTCGTATCATGTTAACGTATCGTGTCTAAAATTAACAAGTCTACTTGTAATTCTTATTTGCTTGTTTTTTATTTCTTCTTTTCTTTTCTCTTTTTCTTTCTTTTTTTTTTTCTTTCGTTTCTCAAAACTACATCGTTTTGGAGTCTTCTTTTCAAGAGAAGAAGGCTTCAAAGGGTTTTTGTAGCTAGGGTTTTTGAAAGTGTAAAAATACTCTAAAACGATGTAGTTTTGAGGAAAGAAAGAAAAAAAGAAAAGACAAGAAGAAATAAAAAACAAGCAAATAACAATTACAAGTAAAGGTTTGGGTATGGTGGTAAAGGCTTTAGTAGAGATCTTGAGTTCGAACCACAACAAGAGTATGTCTTGTTTTGAATAATAATAATGCCATGTGGCACATCAGGACTAGATGCTGATGTGGTAATGCCCCGTTTGTATTTGAACTTTAACTGTCCGTTTGGTATGGGGAATAGCTATGTTATTTCTCCTCTATTCCTAGCCATACCCTATACCCTTGTTTGGTTTAAAAGTTGAATGAGGAATAAGAATCTTCAGGAATCTTTATTCTATAAAATGGGTAAAAAGTTTGGTTTTACTAATACCGGTGCTCCCCTTGGTTTTATCTATTCCGTGACTCATGGAATAAGTCTAGAATGTTTAATGACTAAAAAACTCTTATTAAATTTACAAAATCACAACTCTGTCCCTATAAAAGAATTTTTTTTCTCTCTCTTTCTCCTTTCCTTCTTTCTCTCACCGTCTTTCCCTCTCTCAGCCGCTCTCTCAACCGTCTTCCCCTCTCTCTCAACCGCTCTGCTCTCTCAATATTTTGAAAATGATTCATAATATATGAAGAATTGGCTAAAAATAAACATCTATACACAAAAATTTAATTGATTATGATGGATAAAATATAATATAATTAAATTATATTTTAAAATAATTATCCATTTATAAAAATATGTGAGTAAATTATAATTATTTTTAGTAATTTGGATAAAATATAATTATGATGGATAATTATTTTTTAGGATAAATATGTATTTAAATGATAATAAGGATAATTTTATTTTTTTATAAAAATAAATGTTAATATGGTTAAGGTTATTTTTATCTTTTTATCTCTTATTCTTTTCTTATTTCAATCTTATTTTCACCAACTAAACACTGTAATAAATCATAATAGCAATTTCTGTTTTATTACATTTACCATACCAAATAAAGTAATAATTATTTTATTATATTTTCACATAATAATTATTTTATTTTATTTTTATCTATTTCGTGAATCAAACGTGCTATAAGTGTGATGTGGTATGCTGCACCATTTCGTTATGATGTGACAACGAAATTAAAAAATTAAAATGTTACGACTTTAAATAAAAAAATTAAATTAAAAAAATACCTTGTACGAGGCTTTACAGATATTTTGACCAAAAAAAAAAAAATTAACAACCACTGACCCTCCCGAGAAAATCGAGTCTACGAGTTACCCGGTATGTTGTTGTTCTAAGTTGTCTTGTCTCCGGGCGGCGAGATTCGATCTTCATCCTTAAAATAATCTCTGCGAAGACGTAAGCTTATTTCATTTGTTGGGTAGAGAAGGATGGATAGGGCAATAAAAGCAGCAATTTTGAACCAACAAAGCAACTATCTTTTCCTAAGGGCTGCCTTCTTCCACTCCACTCCTGTCCTTGAACACAAAAGACGCACTTATTGGCAATTTGTAAGCTTCCTTGTGCTCTCTCTCTCTCTTATTCTATGATTAAAGATTTTTGTGCTTTTTAGCATGTTTCGCTTTATGGTTATGTTTATTTTTGTGAAATGTTGCAGTATTTTTTATGATTTACGGTGTCTTAGATTAGATAATCTGGGTTAAGAGAATGTTTGTACAATCCAAGATAAGGCAGGAGCCTTTTTGCTATCTGGGGTTCCAAATAGTGTCAAGTTAAGATCATGAAGTGCAAAATGAAACATTTGCATTTAGTGCAAATGGGAGATTCTGAATTTGGTTCGAATTATGAATGGTTAGATGTCATGGCATGGTAATCATCCTTGACATTCAGTTGACTTCAATTTACGGGACTTTTGTTTATGTTGTTACTCTCAATTTAATGAAAAACTCTTAACATTTCTTTTCTTGTTCTGGTATGTATGTATAAGTATTATGTATGCCAATTTCTTATGGTTATAATGCTCTCTTGATTCAATGTCTGAATATGTTTCTAGAAATAGAAAACTAGCAGTCATTGGTTTACCATCTGCTGTGGAAAAACCAACAGTGATTTGAGATCTGTTGGCAGTGTGAGTTGTGGTTTTGAGAAAAAGACTTTTGCATAACATATGATACTGGATGAAGCTATTGAAAGGAATGGATTTGCATTTTTGAATGCTTGGGAGTTGAACGTTTTGTTGAATACTTGATTATTAGTCAGTGAAGATGAACATAAGCAATTATTTGAAGTATCCATTAGTTGATAGCAGATTGCAAGAATTCTCTAGGATGATTTGATTCAGGTTTCACTTTTTCTTTTATTTCTGTACTGGTAGAATATGTTTACATGTTCTCAGCAGTGGACCCAGTCTTATAAGCATATTCTTTTATCTCCCTTTTTTCTAAGCAGTAAGCTTGTCCTTGGATGTTATTTCTGCTAGGTATTATAGGATTCATCTGCTGATTGCTTTCTGCCAATTCTTACTGCATTAGGAGTATTTTATTTTTCATTTGGTTAATCATTTTACGAACAAAGATAGAAAAATCTTGTAAAATTCATTGTTGTTGGTTGTTATTCTTATTATCTTTTAAATTTTGATCGATAATTTTATGCAGTTCTTGTAATTTTTTTTTTGTTTGCAGGGTAAGAGGCCTAGAAGGCTGCGTGGAAAACAAGAATTATTGCGAAATGTTAGTGCTTATGCAGACTTCTTATTTGAGGTTTGTATTCATGTCGATGACTTATTTATAAAATTTAAATAAAACCTGTACACTTATGGTAAAGCAAACATAATCCTTGTGGGTTCAAAAGTTGCATTATGGATGACTTGTATTGCAGCGGCCCGTATTCCACTGATAGTAGCCCAATGATAGCTCTAATAGCAGTCAGGGGCCATTCCATTGCTGAAGGGAGCTATCCTGCATTTTGGGATTCCCATGCACGTATATAGGTCCAGGACCCTTCAGAGTCCCAGTCACATATGATGTGCAGGACCAACATGCACCACAGTGACCTTGATTGGCCTCCTATAGTCTGAATTGGAACTATTACTTAATGCAGTCAAGATCCATATCCATGAACTTGCCAGTTAAGCTTGATCCTTTGGTGAAAATCTAGTAATGTAAGATGATTATATTGCTACTTTCTGATCTAGTAGGATTGTGGATAGCTTCAATTGAGGATGCTCTATTATTGAATAGGGAATTACTAAAAATAATGTTTGGCATGTTAAGTCAAATTTTAGTTGATATTTCTAATGGAATTCATTGAAGTTGGTTTTGTCCTTATTACAAAAAATCAGCATAAAAATTCTTTGTTAGCTTTTGTAGGAAAGATAGAAGGTTAATTTTTATAAAATCGTCATAACATGTTTAATTCTAAATGCAAAAGCTATTAATTCCAAGTTTTAATGCTCTAGGTTGTGCTATTAATCTTTCATACATATTCTGAAGTTTTTCTTCACAAGTTAGGAATCTTTGTACATTTAACTTATTAGTATATTTTTGTTTTTATTATATCTTTGATTGAAAGGGATTCAACTGTGCTTTGGTCTTTCTGTTTTCAGAGCTGGAAAGATGAGTTTGGTGAAGAGGATCCATCATCTAGCAGAGGTCCATCGTGGTTTAAAAAGCAGTACAGTAAGGGATCAAGAAAAGATTGGCCTGGCAATAGGGGATTTCAGTACAGGGGTAGAAGTAAGGATGAGAAAGACTTTGCTTTATGATATGTTAATCTTTTAAAATATGTCATTGGTACACCTATAAATATATTACAGGACATATGAAATGATGCTCATCTAAAGGAGCCTCTAGACTGATTTTGTTCTTCAAAATTTTCCTGGAGTGGCTTTTGAAGCCTTAGTTCTTGATGTTTTTTTGCACATGGCTTTACTTTGATAATGATCACTCATTTTTGGATATGATGATCCATCTTAAGCATGTGATTGTCATTCTATTACTTCACAGCAATTTATGCTCTCATTCAGAAGATTTTAATTAAATTCATTAGGTGGTTATGGAATATTGTGTGTACTAGCATGTCATTCTCCTGGATACTGTGCCAGAAGCTTACCCTTTTTAAACTCTTGATCAGGACCTTTTGATTTTTGTGAAGACGACGATGATGACATTGAGACTATATTTAGGTCTGCATTTGGTGGAAATCGGTTCTTTTACTGGTCCTTCATTAATGAGGAGCATCATCAATGGAGAAGCTCATCCAGATATTCAAATAACTATGAGAAATCTTGGAACTGGAGATATCGATTTAATGAGGACTCTGACTCCTCAACAGAATCTGGTAGTTCTGAGAGTTCAGACCAAGATACAGCTGCAGATAGGCGGGCCCTTGGCCTAAGTGCATCTGGTCCTCTAACACTTGAAGACGTTAAAAATGCGTGAGTTCTTTGTTGCATTTCTTAAATACACTTGTATGTTCTTGTTAGTTTTTTGGGTTACATACAATAACCTTGTAAATTGTTTTTGTTGTTGAATGCACCATGGCTGAATTTTAGAGGATATTTCTTTATGTTGTCTGATTGCATTGTTCTCTAATTTTTAGATATCGAATCAGTGCACTAAAATGGCATCCAGATCGTCATCATGGCTCTTCCAAGGTATCAACATTTCCCATTCATCAGGCTACTTTGTTCTGCTTAGGATGCTGGACAGCTTTGATTGTTTTATGGAAGATTCAGGATCATCCCTATATATAAAAAAAATACTTTGATATCTAAAGTCTAAATTAATAAGTGTTGTTATCTATTTTTAGAAACATTTTACAGCAGTTACACTGCTTATTTATCTAACCAAACTTGTATGATTTTTATGGCTACATTTTAAATAATAGACTTTTTATTTAACCAAAATAATTGCTTGTCAACTTCAAACTGATATGTTCTTTACTGTTGTCCGTATTATCATAGTTATTTAACTTGTTTTAGCAAACTGACAAACAAATGCACATTGAGCAGGCTGTTGCAGAGGAGAAATTCAAGCTTTGCAACTCAGCATATCAGTCTTTATGTGATAAGTTGGCTATGAACTGAGGATTCTCCAATGCATGTGCTCTGAGATTTCTTCAAGCCACTGCATTTCTTTGGAAATCAGGAAATCTGACATGTTTATGACAGTCAGATCAACTTTTGTAGTTTAGATTCATTGACAAAATGGTGCTGTTGCTCGGGCTATGTGAATATAGTTCCGTTCCTCCCATTTGTACTGTGGCATAACCAACAGCTATGGTGGTTTTGTGATTTAACATTTAAATGCATAATAATTTATATCATTATGAAGGATGACTAGAATGAGCCTATTTGTTTCTCATCTCGGGTTGCTTACCAGAACTGACAGGGGTCTAATTACGATATTCAAAATGCTGTCATCCTTTCCTAGTCTTACAGCAGAGATTGTTATAGATCCAGTTCAGGTTTGCTGAGGATGGGATTATAAGGAAAATGAGTGATCTTTGCCTGCCCAAGGTTGATCTGTGCTTGGTGGAAAACATGTATAATGGAACAGATTCAAATCGCAAGAAGGAAATTATGTTCAAGAAATGGTGATGGTCAAAGTTGAGTTGCTTTGTTACTGTGTTTATAAAGGTTTATAAATGATAGTGGTAATTCCTCGAGTACCCTTTTAGCATAAAGAGAGAATATTATGATTTGAAACTCACCTTTTAACTATTAAACTAAAATCCTGACTAATCTTGTTAACCCTGCTCATAACCCAACCCAACTCAATCTGAAATTATAAAGAAGAAACTGACCCTCTTTAAAAGCTAAAAGGTGATTACTATCTACTTCAGAGTACAAATGTGACAGAAAATGAGCAATTGACGAACTTGGATTAATTCGCTGGAAATTCAACCCGACTCGATTCGAATTATCCTCACAAGTCAAAAGGATTTTAACCCGAACTTGTGAACTCGACACCTGAGTCATCACAGAAAGCGCTCGTACACGAACCTACTCATCTAAGCATATAACACCCAAGTCAAATAGGGCCGAGTGGACGCGGGGTTGAACTCATTTACATCATCGACCAACCACAAGGGATTGTTCTGATTCATGGAATCACGTATCATCATCTGAAACCAAATAACCCATTTATTTATTTCACTTATCTCAATTTCCTCCCTCTCTTTTTTAACTTTCTTCCTCCGCTCTTCACTCTTTCTCATTGTTTAACTTCGTAATGCTAAAAGCTATTCAAATTCTTGGTTGTTCATCTGGGTTTATCTCTCAAAGATTAAAGAAGCCTCATTCTGGTAATGGGTGTTCTTTAATTTCTTCAAAAGGAAGCGACACCTCAACTTCTTTGTTTCTGCATCCCTTCTGGACTCCAAAAACTCTGTCTTTTAAATTGATTCGAATGTTCTCGACTCAGTCCGAGTCCAACTCAAATGCTCCTTCATCCTCTTCTTCTTATTCTTCTTCTTCTTGTTCTTCTTCGGTTGCAGTTCATTCCGCTGTGAGTATTTTCTTCTGAATTTGGATTTTGTGGTCTATTTAACATGCGCTAATAGAAAAAATTGACCTTTTTTTGGGTAATTGGGCAATTAATTAAGTAATTTACTTTTATGTAGTAATATGCTTTGTATGTGATTATTATTAACAATTTGACTAAAAAAATTAAGTGTTTGTTCGGGGTTCAAATGCTCATGTGGTGAACTTGGTTTTATCTTGGTTCTAGTAACTCTTTTCGGAATATTGAATTGTGGGTTTGGATTTAATTGTCTATGGAAATGTAATTTTGGTTAATGCAGATTATAATAATAAGATCAACCTACATTAATACTTATGCTATCAATTGGATGATTCATTGTATAAGGTAACCATGTTTGAGTTTGATTTTACAGTGATTTTAGAGCTTGGTGCAGTTGTACGCTAGAGTTTTGGTTTTCTTCATAGATAACCAAATACCATTTAGCTGGTTTTTTGTCTCAGCCCTTGGGTTTGAGTTCTCTTGCACGTTAGGCAGTTATTTTCAGGTTCATGAAATATGGTTCATATTGACCAAAAAAAGGATATCCTCATTGAGTTAGGACAGTTTTTTCAAACTCCATTTTCTGGATGATTTCAACTTGGACTTTTGTACCATTTTGCAGTATGATGAAAAGAAAAACATTAAAATTACGCCACCAATTTTTCTTGCTCCTTTACTTTGTCCTATGTAGAAAAGAATATCAATTTTTGCTTGGATCTTCTATCTTTTAGTTTATCTGTTTGTTTAGAAATATTTGCTTGATGGCAATTAATTTTTTTTTCACCATTTTGATGCTAATATGCTGTGGATAAAATTCATAAAATGTCCCCCTTATTCTTGTAGTTGTTAATTATTTTCTATATTAGATATTAGTAGCTCCCTGTCATTCCGGTTATGTCAAACTCATTTAATGTTTGCCAACCACACTTGGTCTGGTGGCAACTAGGATCATTAGTGAGGCATGTAGGCTTGGATTCAAACCCAAGCAACCCCTTTCCTGATCCCCCAATATTCCTCCTCCTGGGCAAAAAAAAAAAACTCATGTCATGTTTGATGTCCGATTTCTATCTTAGTCAGAAATGGCTCTTTTGCTTGATTTCTGAAATATTGCAATCAATAAAGCATCAGGCAAAGGAGGTTTCTAGGAAGTTTAAAGTACACAGTATGCCTTGATGTACTCCTTTGTGGATGCTCATGTGTTGTTATTTGGTGGTTGTTATGCTCTTATAATTTTTAACTTGGTTTGAAGGAGTAGCACTGGAATTCATATTTTACGTGCTCTATTGTTGAGTATTCATTCATTAATTTTCTCTTTCAAAGTTTATTATTGATGAAACTCTTAGTGATGATGGAACCCTTAGCCGTTCTCAGAAACAAGATAATTACAAAACTAAATCACTTTGATGAAGTATAACTGAAAGATGGATTCTGACATTCTGTATAGACACTATTCATAGTTATTTTCTCCTGCTATGCTGGCATATGTATCCCTGGAGGTCAAGACTAAGAACATTTTAAGTAGAATGCCTATTTGTATGTCAGTGATTGAGTAATCTATATTATGTTACAGGGCAATGTTCATAAGATCAAATTCTGTCAGTGGTGTGGTGGCCCAGCAAAGCATGAAATACCTGATGGAGAGGAGAAGATAAGAGCTATTTGCACTCTTTGTGGAAAAATTGCCTATCAAAATCCAAAAATGGTATGTTCATTTATTGCAGCAAATTTAGAATGTGGCTGCTGTTTGCTAAATGGCATGCTATTGCCTGAGTATAGCTGTAGTGTTTTAGCCTTTGCCTCTTCCAGTTTCTTCACGTTGATGTATGGGTATCTCGCAAATAACTAATGACTTTGCTGTGCTTTGTTATATCTCTTAAGAGAAGTCCCCCTTGGTTTTATATAGGACGGGTTTACTTTTTTTTTTATTATTATTATTATTTTTTAGAACAAAGGATGTTCTATTCCTCAGTGTATGATCTCATGATTGTTTCCTTATTTTCTACCAAGATTTTTGAAAGTAATGTAATGGATCATGGGAAGGCCTACCTTAATCTACAACTTCGAAGTGAAATGTAATTATTCTATTTCGATCATCTTTAATGGTTACTTTTGTTGTGAGTTTTATTTATTTATTAGGAATTAGGATACACACAATACTGGGTGTCCTAATTCCAATCTTTCTCCTTTTATCCGTTTATTTAATTGGTCGCAGCTGTTGGTTATTTCAAATGCTAATGTGTAAATGTGGGTGCTTTTCATGGCATGGGTTGGTCTTATTTTTCTGTATCCTGGAGAAAGTGGTAATTAGCTGGTTGAGATCCTTTTGCCTTTACCATTTTACCGAATGTTATTGTCTGACATGAACTCTAACTCATGCTAGTCAGAGTGTGGTATTGGCCTTCTTCCTTAAGCAGCCCACTTGCATTGGGGGTGGGGGTGGTATTCCTTGTGATTTTGGATGGTTACTGGAGAAATAATGATTTGCATAAATGTGCTACAGCATGTCTTCTGAATCCCTGTTCCCCTTTCTTAATGTGTACTACTTTGAATACTTAATTCTTATTTTCAATTGATACTTTTAGGTTGTCGGTTGCCTCATTGAGCATGAGAAAAAAATCCTACTTTGCAAGCGAAACATTGAACCTTCTTATGGTCTTTGGTATGTATTTACTGAATGGAATTTGGTTTAGGAAAGGATTCACATATTGTTTTTCCTCTTAATTTTCTGTTATTTATTTGGAGAGATTAATTGTGCATTGAATATAGGGTACTAGCTCTTTCCTTTCTTGTCAAGTAGCTAATTTCTACCATTTCTGATGGCTAATATAGAAATTTGAGTTGACCGGGTGGCCTTAATGTAGGACTCTTCCTGCTGGTTACCTGGAAATTGGGGAGTCAGCTGCAGAAGGGGCAGTCAGGGAAACTTGGGAAGAAGCAGGGGCTGAAGCGGAAGTGGTGTCCCCTTTTGCACAACTTGACATTCCTCTTATTGGCCAAGTTAGTAGAAGCATCCTTTATTACTTCTACTTTTATTTCCTCTGCATTTACTGAAGATGTTTCTGTATCGATATTCCTGTCTCTTTTTGGAGCAGACTTACATAATCTTCTTAGCAAAGCTGAAGAAGCCCCACTTTTCACCAGGACCAGAATCATCCGAGTGCTGTCTCTTTGAATTGGACAATATACCTTTTGATTCTTTGGCATTTTCTTCAATTTTTGTTACGTTGAATTTGGTAAGAGCCTTATTTCTTTGTTTGATGAAAATAAATCTTTTTAAAATTTATTTTACAATTCTCATCAATCATTTATCTTAAATCTTAATTAATTGTATTGTATTTCTGTTGGTGCAGTACATTGAAGATGTTAAATCTGGAAAAATAAAGTTTCACTATGGTACCATTAACAAAAGGTATATGTTTTTTATTTTTTTGGGTACATAAACAGCAAAATTGGGAGAAAACCTGTTTCCTGATGTTTGGTGAAGAGTAAAAGTGCAATTTTAAGTTTTACAGTTTCATTTTTTCTTGCCTAACTGTTTGGACTGGCTGTGTGAATCTTGAGATTCCTTTCTACTTTTGCAGTAAATCCTATTGTGATGTGACCTATCAAAGAGATAGAGAATTTTACCATTTTGCTCACTTCTCATTGACAATGATTTTCCTTTTGTTTTATTATTAATTTTATGAAAGCTTACCATTATTGTGTTTTGTTTCTGATATTTGCTGGCAGGCTTGGGACAGGGCCGTCTGATATTCGTGCCTTTACTCTTGACTATCATTGGCAGGCATGAGATACAGTTGATTCCTTTACCACATCTTGTCCAGTGAATGCCTGTAAGGGTAACATACTAAATAGTTGGAAGTGATAATTCTTTTAATGTTTCTTTCCTGAGAGGAATTTGCTTGTCTGGTGCTGTAACCTCCATTGGTATTTGAGGTTTTCAAGTTATAAATCACTATATTTACATGACAAAATGATATCTGGAAGGGTTGATGAGATGCCTTACATGTAGTTTCTTTTTTCTTCTGCTAGAATTTTGTTGATAATCAATGCTGGCATTCATGTCTTTTTGTTTCTAATCTGCTAAAATTTCTATATGGTAATTAATATCCAGTTTCTCTCGTCTAAAATTTTATTGAATTGATTCTTTTTTTTTGAACAATAATTACATTTTGAGCTATTTGTTTTCTCTTGTTCTGCTTTCTAGGATCTGATTTTTGAGCAGAATGCATATTGTCAGAGTCTCACACATGACTTTATGGTGTTAAGGATGAGTCAACCACCCATGTTTATGAAGTGAAAAGAACTTGGAGGAAGCAAGTGTATCTACTGAAATTGGTAATGGATTATTTTGCTAACAAAATCTGTATATAGACTTGTTTCTGCAAACATGCTTCTTGATCAAGGAATTTACTAGATTAATGATGTATGTTGCAAATATTCCATTTTCTTGTCCCTACAAACTTTTGTAGTTGTATTGTAAAGAGGAATGGTAGGAGAGATTTTGAGACTCTTAAAAGCTTGGTTTATTGTAAAGGTGATTTCAAATGCTTCGGTTGACCTGAGAAGCAACTGCCTTTAGTTTGTTCCTTTTACAGTTTTTGGAGGCTCGGGAAAGAGAACTTCGATCTAACTATACTTACTTTGTGTATAAAATACTCAATTGATTGGTTGGACAAGAGAGATTTGTAATTTCTACTGTTCAATTGTTTATTGTCTGGGATGCTACAAATTAACTTGTTTAGTTGCTTTTATGAAAAATATGAGTTGAATGGCAACCAAGATGATTCTTTCCCTGCCTGTTTTTCTGTTCGGATATACTTCTGACTATGGCTAGATATTTTTATTGAAGTAAAAAAAAAATGGAAAAGGCTATATGTTGTGTTGATAGTAAATGGGAAATGCTTTGTATCTGTAATTAAATTTTTATTTTAATTTGCACACGAGCATCGTTGATGTATGATATCTTTGCTCAAAATGTAGGATTTGAATTTTCCTTGATCAATATTTAAACTATTTCTTTGAAGGAGATTATGGATTTGGCCTAACTAGGCATACGCTCCTGTTATCAATATTTAAACTATTTATTTCGCGTTTGAGAAGCAAATGAGGAGAGCTTTAGATAAGGGGCCGTGGTCTACAGTGGGGCTGTTGTATGATTCGCAAAGAATGGCTACCAGAATGTATGGTAAGTGAAATTTGTGTCGCAGGAATACCCATCTGGATTCAGATCCTCAATGCTCCATTAGACTTGTTAACGAGGCAAAATACTGTAACAACTGGCCAGAAGATAGGGTAAGGGATGGAGGTGGAGGATCTTGGAGGGTTTACAAGTGTTAGTGCAGGCTTCTTAATGGTTAGAGTGAGTTTGGATGTAGGGAAGCCATTACTGGACCGACGGAAAGAGGAAGGAGCGTATTTGTGCTAATCTGGAACTTGAGAAGTTGGATTTTTGCTTCGCCTGCCGAAGATTGGGGCATGTTTTCAAAAACCTTGTGTGGAAGAAGTGAAAATGGCGTCATGCGATCCTTGAGACTGAAAGTTGGGCCTCAGCTCAGGACAATTCCATTAGAGAAGGTATGTCAGGATGAGTATTAATCAGTTCAGATTGAAATAATTGAATTTGAAATTTTTCGAGTAAAGAATGGTGATGGGGTATGGATTGAGGACGAAGAGCAGATTATGGGCTGCTTTTCCAGTTTCTATAAAGATTTGTTGGGAAATAGGCAAAGGAGAGTTGTAGATGATGTTCCTTGTAGACGATAACCACTAGAAAATGAGTAGAAGCTCATTGGGGATTGTTGTAAAGGAGGTTCTTGTGATAACAAAAGGAAGCATTGCAAACAAGTAAGGGATGTATTGGAAGTGGCGAAGGGAAAGATTAGAGCAGTTTTTGTAATATTGAGTGTCGTGGTAGGTGGAAGAGAATAAGAAGAGAATAGGTGCTCTAAGTGAAAATAGGTTAGAGAGAGAAGCTTTGAGTGAGAGTTAAGTAGTTCTGAAGGTAAAAAAAAAAATCCCCCTTTTGAATTGTGAAGGTTCTATATATGGTGTCAAAAGTAACAGTTACAAGAAAATGTTTTAATACACGTAATAAATAATATTATTAAGGAGAGTGTTAATGTTAGGTAACTGTTACTGAGAGTTAATGTCGAGTAATGGTTAAAAATTTATTATGTGACTGTTGAAGTAATTATATTTAATAATACTTGTTCTCGAGTAGGAGCTAATAAAGAAAAACTGTATGTGAACAGGTATACGAGAAGAAGTTGTACGTGAATAGGAATAAAAGAAGAAGCTGTACATGAACAAGTACAAGAGAAGAAATTGTATGTGAATAGGTATAAAAGAACAAGATAAAAGTAAGAAATACTTTTACTTCAAGAAAAGGTCAAGAGAGATGTCTTTTAACTATCTCCATATCTGAGCCACCAAGTCAAACTCTCCAGAGCATCTCAATATGAAAGTAACCTATGAACCCTGCCACCTATTCCGGATTACTTTCACTGTCATCTGTGTGAAATGGTTATTCTGTGCAAAGTAGTTATTCTACTTGTATTAAAGGTTCTACATAGAGTAATGCTCTGCTTATTCTAGTTGTTCTGTGTGAAATAGTGCTTCATTTGTAATGGTTGTTTTCATTATTTTCTATATAATGTTACGCGATAAAATAATTTTATAGAGAATAAGTATTAATCAAAATTGACTATCTACATTTTGCTCTCTGTATAAGAATTAATTGTTAAAAATAATTCTTATGTATTAATTTAGAATGTAAAAGTTTTATTTTGTACTATAATGTATTGTACTGTATCACTTTGAGTAGTAATGCATTGGGCAGTATCGCCTAAGATAGTAACACCTTGGCCAGTAATGCTTTAGGTAGTAACATGTTACTGTCTTGTGTAAGGTGTAATGTCAATATTTTTTATAATATTTGATTGATTATATAATAATATTTTTTCATATAAAATAAGATTTTCAAGATACAAATGGTAAAAGGAAAGTTAATCTTTTTCATAAAAAATTTAATTCTGTGTGCTTCATAAATATGAAACTACTATAAACAATTTTTTTCATTCAAATTCAAAGTAAAGCAAAACAAAATTCAGAACAAAATTGGTTCTTTTAAAAATCTTTTCAAGTAAGTAAGTTTTTCTTCTTCTTGTAATTTTTTGTTTAATTTTTTTTACTTGTTGCCCCGTGTATGAATTTTTTTTTAAATTGGAATATGAGGAAGGAAAAAAAATTTTATGCATGAAATGATACTTCTTTTTTTTATGTATATATATATATATATATATATATATTCAAACAAATAAATAAATTATTTAATTTTAAAAAAAAATCACAAAGTAAAAATATTTATGTTTCGAAGGAGAACCAACTTGATAAGCAAAAGAAAGAAAAAAATCCCGCTGGATACGGGGATTTGTTTTAATTCTTTATTACTCATAAATTATAGTTTATAACTAAAACCTAAAAGCAAAAGTACCCACGATTGGGTTTTTTTTTAATTAATTTTTTATCTTGAAGCTTGTTTTGATGTTTCTATTTGCTTTTGAAAATAACGACTTGGAGTCACAAGCTTTTTGTTTTAAATTTATTTTTTTAAGTAAAGTTTACTACTTTATCTTGATGTATAGCGTTTAATAAAAAAGAGAAATATTAGAATAAAAGAAACAAGTAAAGGCTAAAATGAAAGAAGCAAATAAAAGCTACGGCATGTCAACTTTTGATGGAGAGAGAAACGGTAGAATAAAGAAACAACTAATAAACAAGTACATAAAAGCTAGCACATGTCATCTTTTTGGTTTCTTCTTTTATTTATTAGCAGCACGAGCTGCGTGTCTCTCCTCCTTTTATATATATATATATATATATATATATATATATATATAACTTGACTTTGATTTTTGTAGTGTCTTTTGTTTTAGTGCTAGCGGCATTTTTTACTTGAGAGCTCGCGGCTTGTCCAATTGAACTTGTCGCGAGCTCTTTGAAGTAGAGCTGGCGGCATGTGCCGTGAGCTCTATTAGGTGGGGGGCTCGCGGCACATGCCACAAGCTCCTTTAATTATTTTTAATTATTATATATATTTTTAAATATTGTATATATTTTTTTTAATTTTATTTATTATTATTATTATTATTATTATTATAATATTAATAAAAAATCTATTATTTTGATAAATTTTGTTATTTTGTTATTGTTTTTATTATTATTATTATTACTTATTTTAAATTGACAAATACATAAATAATAAAACTTATTACAAATGTATACTTATCTTTTTTTTCATGATTATGTTCGTAGGCTTCTTTTTCTATCTTCTTCCATCTTTCTCTATGCCTAGAACACGTTTCCCTTTGAAGATGCATTATGGTGAGCTTGGAAGGACTACAACAAATAAAAGATCATTGCACATAAAAGAAAGAATAATGATTCCGAATTAGTTGCTCTCAAGAAAATTAGAGTAGGAAAGAGTGGTGAAGTTCCCCTTGTCCCTGAAAACTAGGAATATGAGATTATTAGAGAAAGAGGAGAAGATTATTTTTGGGACGAAGTTCATACCAGACAGGTTGACGAACATCCCTCTGAGCTTGTTGGATATTATTGGAATCGCCTATACTTAGAAGCACCTCATCATAAAAGAAGTGGTATTCTAGGATTATCTATTCTGAAGTTCAGGTTTGAGCGTGGTGAGTTTCCTTTTTCTACTACTAAGCTAGGCTCTAATTCTCAATATATTCATCGTTCGGATGAGAGGGTAAATAAGGTGTTAAAGAATCCTACTTATGTTAAACTTCTCTCTTCTGCTGGGATACTTGATGCTACATGTGTCACTTCTAAGCTCAATATTCGTAGAGAAAAATGATGGATGTATAGTGTGCTATTTTTGCAAGGTGGAGCACTTTTTCTCATACTATGATTACGGTATGGGGGGAATTTACCTTCACTCTAGAAGATGTATATGTTCTCTTGGAACTTCGTTGTATAGGAAAACATGATTTTCACTCTATTACGCTTTCTGAAGAAGAGGTATGTATTCGAGACTTTTTCTTTGATTTACTTAAGAGTTTGAGTAAAACTTTGAAGGTTGCACGATTCTACAATTGGATAGGTTTTTTTACAAAAAGTTCAATGCTAAAGGAATTGAAATTGGTTCTCTTGAGTACCCAGACCATAAGCATGAGCTAGTGGCTTTAATAATCTTTTGGTTGGCACGACACACACTTCCAAAGTGTCTAGATGATGGTATCTCTTTAGCAGTTGTTCCTTTAGCAATAAAAATTGTTAAGGGAATACGTTTTCCTCTTACTCTACTATATTTAGGATCACTATATAAGACGTTGACTTGTACCAACTCAAAACTGTCGAGTCAGCTGGGCGTTACAAAGTTTTGACTTATGTGGATGCTTCCTTCATTCAGATGTGCCTATGGGAAAGGTTTGGTACTTGTGCTCCTATGCCTAATGTATATCCTTTTGCATCTTTTTCTGTGAATAACCCTTTATCCAGAACAACTATAGAGCTTGGGCATGGCATGATCGATTACTAAGGGGTAATGTTCTTGAAGTGATGGATGTTACAAAAGAATTCAATCCCAAACCTTATGTGTAGCTTATAAATGGATTTGGTGATCCTGCAATTTATTATGACCTTTACCCTCTATAATCTGAAAGAATGAGTTCACAAGGTATTAACTTTTGTGTATAGGTTCATAGTTCCCAATTGCCTTATATGATTGAGAGTTCTAGTTCTAGTGGAGATAGAGACTTTTATTCTGTCGAGGTGTATTCTCCTTATAGAGTGGCACGTCAATTTGGATTTGACCAACCAGCTCCACTTGACTTTTCTTCGTCTATCAGCTTTTCTTCTTGTGTTTCTTCATTTCTCATGGTAGGACTTCTACTCCGTTTAGATAAACTTAGAGTTGTACTATCTCAACTTTTGATAGAGTTGGTATCCATACTTCTAGATGGTTTGCTTATTGGAGAGAGTGTCTTGGAGAATGGAGATCTTTTACTATGCCATTAACTAATCCCAAAGCTCATCTCTACACTCATGTAAGTAATAGTAATGTATCCTTAGGCTTGATTTCTCTTAAAAGAAAGAAAAATATAATTGAAGAAGAAGATGCTGCACCTTATGCTCTTATTCGACAAACAAAAGATAAACACACTTATCAAAAAGTAAGTTTGTCTTTTGTTTTTTTTCTACATTTTTTTATTTCCTCATTTTATTTGTTATTGTTTTTTTTAAGGAGAATCAACTACAACAGTAAACTTAATTCAGTTGAAAAGGAAGAAACTTCTGAATTAGAGACTGAGGAGGAATCATGTGACTCTGAACGTAGTGATGAATCTGATGATGAATCAGTTGATGTTGATAAAGCTGAAGTTGAGGGTGAACGAACCCTTTTCGATGATATCATTGACTTGGATGTTCTATTTCCAAATCATGTTCAGAGCTATACTTTGAACCAAGTATAAACATATCACTATGTTACTCCGATTGATGTTGTTCCATTTTTTTTTTTTTGAAGTTAAGATTATTCTTACTTCCAAGTTATTCGAGATGAGGTTGTTCCTGACATTGAGGCTATTTCTGCTGTTCAAGTTGTCCCTGAGGCTACTCTAAATGTTGAGGTTATTCATGATGTTGGAGTTGCTACTGATGATGCTAGAGCTATTTCAATTAATCCTCGTGCTTCTTCTTCCCCAGTGCTAGAACACAAAGATGCCAGTAGTGTTTCTGGCACTCAAGTAGCACATATTGAACAAAGTGGTAAGAAAGTTGACTTTCATGGTTTTAAAGTTTCATTGGAATATGTGGCATACTTGGAGCATGTGTTCAATATAGAGGGAGAGTTTTGGAGTACCTCTTTTGTAAAGAACGTGGACGTCATTTGCTTAATGATGGAAGTGTTGGGTAAAGCTTTAGCCATTTCCCATGCTCAATTAATGAATACTTCACTAGAGGAATTGCAACAAATGTTACGGGATTTCGATGATGCTTGTAACTTTGGATTCAAGCTTGAGTGCCTCAGTGATTGTAGATCTAAAGCCAAGGTTTTTCTCAACAAAGTATTCCTTTGAAAATGAGTTAGAAGACATTGCAGCGAAGATAGCTTCACTGAAAAAACGTGAAGCTAAAGTACGAGAACAATTAGGTGTATTTGCCAATAATAACTCTTCTCTATGGAGTATGTAATTGGCTTGTCTTTTGCTTTTCCTTTACTCTTTTTGAAAGCTCATTTGAGTTAGTACTTCACTATTGATATATCATATTTCTTTTTCTTTTGCAATAATAATAATAATGCTATACGCTTGTTGCGTACTTATTCACATTTCATATTATTGTATGCGGCCAAGGGTAATTCTCAACTTTTCATCAAGGAGATTAACTTTAACTTGACGTGAAGGTGATTATTTCATCCCTTTAAATAAGCAAGTATAAGAGTTGTGGCCAATTTATGAGTACTAATCTAAGGCCAAAGATGAACGATGAAGCTTGCGGCCAATAACATAATATCATTATAGCCAAATTATGAGCGATAAAGCTAGTGGTTAAAACGTTAATGATAAATTATGATCAAAGATTGAGCAATATAGCTTTCGACCAATAATATAATATAATTGTAGCCAAGATATAAGTAATGAAGCTAGCGACTAAAGTATAAATAGTAAAACACAACCAATATAAAAACGGTGAAGCTACGACCAGAATGCTTTTCATTACGAAGAAGTAAATCATGAATTTTGCACACAACAAAAAGTGGAGTTAGAATCTCATACATGATACTTCTTTATATATTGAAAATTGATTGGAGCAGTGATGGCGTTGTTCTTTGAATTTATCAATCTACAATATCCACTTTCATTCACCTCATGAACAATATATGGTCTTTCTCATTTTGGGCTGAATTTAGAAGGTGGGGTTCTTTTTCTAATATGCTTAGCTGCGCGTAGTACCAAATCACCTTCTTCAAAATTCTTCCTCTTCACTAGTTTGTCATAGGCTCTACTCAACCTCCTTTAATAGAGTGATAAATTCTTTTTTGCTCTGTTTTTTCTTTCCTCTAGCGCTTCCAATTCTAACATCAGGAGATTATCATTATCAAGTTCAGCGTCTAAGGCTAATCTTGTAGACGAAACTTGAATTTTCACAAGTAATATTGCCTTTGTTCCATATACTAGTGAAAAAGGAGTTGCCTTCGTAGGTCCACGCTTAGAAGTCCTATATGCCCATAATGCTACTGGAAGTGCATAATGCCACATCTTTGGTTCTTTATGCACTATTCTACTAAGTACTTTTAATAAAGTCTTGTTAGTAACTTCAGCTTGACCATTTCCTTTCGGGTAGTACGGAGTAAACTTCACATGATCCACATCCTAAAGGGCAAGTAATTCCCTTACACTAGCATTAATGTATGGAGTACCATTATTTGAAAGAATACATCTAGGTATGCCAAACTTGCAAATGAAGTTTTCCTTGATGAAATTTACCACACCCGGACCAGTTGTATTCTTTAAAGAAATAGCTTCCACCCATTTAGTAAAGCACTCTGTTGCTACTAATATTCAAGTATATCCTTTAGAAGGAAGATTGATAGGTCCAATCAAATTAAACGCCCAAGTATGGAATGGCCATGGAGTAATGACTCTATGAAGTTTTACAGTCGGAGCATGTATAGCATTCCCATAAATCTGACATGTATGACACTTCCTTGCATAATTCACTGCATCTGCTTCCATAGTAGGCCAATAATACCCAAAAACTAAATGCTTTTGATAAAGCTTCCTTTCACCTTCATGTTCTCTGTTACTACTTGCATGCACATCTTCCAACAATGGATTGACATCAGCTAGGGAAACACACTTCAATGGTGTTCCAGTAAATGAGAGTCTGAACAAGTCATTTCCTGTAAGGAAAAAACGTTGAGCTCTTCTTTTGAGTTGTCTTGCATCTTGAAAGTTAACTAGTAATATTCCATTTTGGAGAAAATCAATATAAGGCCTACGCTAATCTCCAGCATTTCCCATAAAATTGCACTATTGTACATCTGGTGGTTCAAAACATCTAGTGCAAGCCTTTTAAAGCTATAAAACATTTTTGGACATAGATGGCCAACAATATCCTGCTCTTTGGAGTAAGCGATGTAAAGGTGGTCTTTCCTTCCCACTCCATTGTTCATGGGCTATTCTCAATATTTCTTTTGCCTCTTCCTCATAAACACATCTTGCTAGAACTCCATTACTTTCTTTGTGGTAAAGTGTACCATGAATCAAAATGTAGAGCTTCAAGTGCGGAATAACAGTAGAACTTGGATTAAACAGCTATTCTATGATAGGTTTTCACGAATCCTCGTCTTCATAAATTGGACGTTGTAATAGCTCATTCGATGAACATGCGATAGTCCTCTTGAGTACAGCTACAGGAATACTTTTTTCTTTCTCTGGAATATGGATTTTAGAAGCCAATGTAGCAAATGCATCTATATAATGGTTCGTTGTACTTAGAGTATGCTCACATTCATCGCTTGAAATTTCTCTAATAAAGACTGAATAAGAGTTCTATAAAAAGCAAGCATAAGCTCTTTCAAGGAAAACTCACCATTAGTTTGCTTTACAATAAGATTAGAATCTTGATGAGTGCAAAGATTGTTTACTTCAATTGTTGTAATTGCATACAACCCCAAAACTAGTGCTTCATACTCAGCTTGATTGTTTGTGCACGGGAAATCTAGCTTGAAAGCCAAAGAAATAGGTTCTTTACCTAACTTTAAGGAGTTTAATTCTAAACCTGAAATCAAGGATTTCCCATCTTTACTTGATGCTTCTAAGACACAAAGACCTTTTTCCTCTAAAGAGATGTGACTTCTACTCAAATGAGAGACAGTTAATTCAGAACTTTGTATCAAGGAATTATCTTTTCTACCAGGTGGAATAAAAACTATTTTGGACACCTCCTCTAAAATTGTTTGAAGAACCATTAAAGTATAAACTCCACTCCCTTTATTCTATATTCACTACACATACTTTTTCATGAAATTTAGCTGGAATGGCATCAGGAATAACTTCTTCAAACTGAGATGGAAAACACGCTAACAAATCTGAAAGTGCTTGAGACTTGATAGCTTTTGGCTGAACAACTGATATATCAAATTCTCCCAATAAAGAAGCCACTTTGCTATTCTTCTAGATAAAGTCGGCTTAGAAAGTTAAAACTTGATGGGATTTGACTTATCACGATTATGAGCTTGTGTGCCAAAAAATAATGTCGAACTTTTGAGTTACGTACATTAAAGCAAGACAGTACTTTGCCATAGGTGGATAGTTTAACTCATTTTCGTGTAAGCATCTACTAAGGTAGTACATAGGTTTTTCTTTTCCATCCATTTCATATACAAGTAAGGCACCAATTAAATATGGAGTAGAAGTAAAATACAACATCATTGACTCTTCTTTGATAGGCATGATCATCGTTGTAAGAGAAGTAAGAATCTTCTTAATCTTCTTAAATGCTTGTTGTTGTGGTTCACCCCATGTGAATGGAACACCTTTCTTAAGCAAGACTTGGAAAGGCATAATGATTTCTCCTAAAGCTAGAATGAATCTCCTAATATAAGAGACTTTTCCCAACAAGCTTTTGAGTTGTTTTTGATTCACCGGAGATGACATGGATTGAATAGCCTTTATTTTTGCAGGATCAACATCTATACCTTTTTTGTGAACCACAAAACCCAAGAATTTCCCAACTGTTACTCCAAATGCACATTTTAAAGGATTCATGCAGAAAATATACTTTCTACATCGTTCAAATATTCTCTTCAAGTCTTCAAAATGATCAGAAGCCTTCTTGGATTTCACCACTATATCATCCATATAATCTTCCATACAATCATGCATCATGTCATGAAAGAAACTATCATGGCACGTTGATAGGTTGCACCCATATTCTTTAATCCAAATGGCATTACAATGTAGTAGAAATTACCAAATAGAGTTTTGAAAGCTGTTTTCTCTACATCTTCTTGTGCCATCTTTATTTGATTGTATCCACTAAACACATCCATGAAGGAAAACATCTCATGACCAGCTGTAGCATCCACTAAAGTATCAATATTAGGAAGAGGAAAATCATCTTTTGGGCCTACCTTATTCAAATCTCTGAAATCTACACACACTCGAATTGTTCCATTCTTCTTTTTCATAAGAACTACATTCGCTAGCCAAGTAAGATAATGTATGGGTTTGATGAATTCAACCTTGAGGAGTTTATTAGTCTCCTCATTTACCTAGCTCTTTATCTAATGATGGAATACACAAGCATGTTGCTTCACTGGTTTACTTTGTGGAGAAATGTGTAACTCGTGAGTAATGAGATTTTCATCCAGTCCAAGCATCTGCTCATAAATCCAAGCAAACACATCTTAGAATTTTCTTAACAACTCAATTAGCACAACCCTTTGCTCACCAAAAATACTCTTGTTTATGAAGAGTGGCTTAGCTGTCTTTCCTTCGTCCACCAAATTTATTTTTTCCAACTCATCACCTTGAGGCTTGGGTTGATTTGGGAGTTGTTCCTTCGTGGGTAATGCTTCCTGTACTTTTTTCTTTTCTAGTTCCACTTGAAAACATGATGGTGATGTATCCGGTGGCTTCCAAAGTTTGGGATCAAGAGAAGATGTTTCCCCAGACCCCACGTCCCATCATAAGCAATACATAATTTTTCCATCTTCACGTGCATAAGAAGTTACACCATTATATGTCTTTTCTTCATTTACTTCTCTATATGTGGAAGTGTTTCCCTTTCTTCTTTTTCCACCTTGCTTTTTCTTCTTGCCACTACTCTTTGCCCTATTCCCAACATACTCTTCCCATCACTGAAGTGGAACATTGACATGTCTAGCAATAGTTGTTTCTCCATCTTCTGTTAGATCTTCAAAGAAAGAAGCCTCTGTATAACTCACCTCATGCCGTTCAAATGGAGCTTTAATGACTAGAATGAAAATCTCCTTCCCCTTTCAATGTCCTTTTATACATTGATGGCGTGAGGAAGGAACGATATTGTGCATGTGCAAAATTTTCTTCCAATTAGAGCATGATAAGCCATATTTGCATCAATAACATGAAAACATGTTTGATCTTGAATCGACCCCATCTTGAAGTTCACTGTCACTTACCCCAAAGTCATAATCTCTTTGTTATCAAAGGAAGTGATAGCCGTAGGACGACGTAAACTCTTCAAATCTATGTTTACAGCTTTCAAAGTGGATAGAGGTATGAGATTCATAGAGGAGCCATTATCAATGAATGTTCTCCTAATAGGATATCCATTGATAGTACTTTCTGTTTGGATGAGCCCTGCAGCCAATTGGGATTGGTTGAGGCTTGATTCCAATCATGCAATAGTATCATTCATGTTGAATGATTAGAGATTTTTCTTCATTAATAAAACATTAATTGTAATGAGTTATAAGTCTAATTGGATGAAGTCCATGAGATTAATATGCCTTGCAAGGAAACTGTAATGGGTTGCAGTTATGAGATTCCTATACATCAAAGCATAATCTCAAAATATTCATGGTCAATGTATCATTGAGACTGGACATCAATGATGCTTAGAGACTGGTATATTCTATGTTTCTTACTTTGGAAGTAAGCAATCGATCTCATAGATTGAAGTATAGAGATACTTGAAACTATAATATAGGTGCTTGCCTAGGAGAGCAAGTTCACTGAACATGACTCGCCATGAGAAGTGCATTTGGTAATACACTATAGTGTCTTTGCAACACTTTTCATGTATCAGTTGTGTAAATACTCCCTAGACTTGAGACACCATGTTGTCTTATGTGTGGAATGTTATGCATTGATTTCATCCTTATGGGTGCCTAACCAAGGATGCCAAAATAAGATGCTTTCGGGTATAGTATAAAGCATATGAAGGCAAATGAGTGGTCAAGATAGGAATCATTACCTCAAGTGTTTTAGAGGACATATCCTATCAGTTCTTGGTTAACATTACGTTATTGAAGTCCTTGTCTAAGGCGACATGGAGATTATGAAAAAGGTTTCGAAACTCTCTATAAAGCTAATGCTATAATTGCAGGAACAAATATGGACGTCAATAAGAGTAGACATTGTACCAAGCTCTTATCATCTCTGGGATATATGATGAGGGAATGAATTACATTGATAAACTATACACTAAAAGGTTGTCAAAGAACCCTTTGACTCTCCCAACAATTGGATGGCCATGATGCATTGCTAGATTTCAATCTTGGTCTATGGAATTGATTATAAACTAATTGATTGAAATTTATATTAATCAATTAAGTTATTAATCAATTCCATTGCCAACATGTTAGGAACTTAATGGGTCACACACAATGATTGCATTTGAATCAAATTGGGAGAGTGACGATTTAAGTTAAACTTAAATTACATGCTAGGTAATTAACTTCTATAAACTTAATTAAAATAGTTTAATTAAATTTTTTGCATAATTATAAATAGTTATAACTATAAGGCCTTGATTGCAAAATATAATAGAAATTAATTTTGATTTTAATTTCCAAAGACTTAATTAAAAGAGTTTAATTAAGTAATAGGCACAATATTATAATGTGTTATAATATTGAGGGCTTAATTGCAAAATTGAAATTATTTTAACCTAACTATATAAGTCATATTTTAACTATTTTCCATATGAGAGTTTTTCACAATTGAAGAAAATGTAGTTTTTGTCAGAAAAAGAAAAACGTTTTCTTTCTTTGCCACCACTCCCTTTGTATGAAAGAGAAAATTGCTTATGAAGCAATTTTCGAGAAAAGTTCGGCTAAGATTGTGAAAAACAAGAAAATGACAATTGTTGTCCTCTTTGCTAGCACAAAGTATAGTTAAAAACTCCTTCCTTTGTTAAAGGTTCAAGTGCAATCGTGTGTACTACCATTGGAGGCCAAACACTTGATTGGCTAGGGTTTTTGCTCCTTGTGGTGTTCGCGGGATTGCTTCGAAAAGTGCCATCGTGATTACGAAATTACATGGCAAGATAACTTTTTAAACAATAATTTATTTTGTGTTTTTATGTGTTAAATATCACCAAGATGATCCATGGGTGGAGGCATGTTTTGTTGTTTAGTTATAAAGTTTTTAATTTTCTTTTTGCTGCGTATTTTGAGCATGCAATCTATAGCCAAACCCATCACTTTTCACATAGAAAGGTTTATTATGATAAAGATAAGGTGTACACAAGTTTGCCTCTGTAAACATAATAACATTTCGATACGCACCAACTATCTTTCCCATAATCCGTCTTACTAGTTTACACTTCTCATACTGTTCTCCAACTGTTTGAACTAGTGATATAGCTGTTTCTTTCCTTGTTTCTTTTGAAAACCCAAGCTGGTCAAAGAAATGCTTGAAACTAGGTGTATTCATAAGTGAATTAGCAATCGAAGAAGTAACCATAGTAACTTCACTGGTATCATTGAGCTGGGTGTTAGAAGAAGAAGGGTCATCATGGTGATCATGAATTATTGCACTTACTTGCCCCTAGGATTTATGAATAGGAAGAGGGTTATTCTGGACTTTGTTATTTCCAATCAATACCTCTTCTGCTTGCACTCTTCAATGGAACATTCTCTGAAGGTTTCTATGTTCAGAAAGTGGATGACCAACTATTCGATGATAATCACAGTATCTTAGATTCGCCTTCTCCTTTGTTATTGGTGGTCGTGGAGTGTAAGGTAAGTTTATCTATCCATCCCTGACCCATTCTTGGAGGAGAGCTCTCACTCTATTTAAAGGTACTGAGAATGGTGGAGAAAAGTCATTCTCCTCATCTAGCCTTATCCTTGGGACACTTTTTCCAGGGTGTAAATTTATTCGGATTGGACCTTTTCTTTCTTTATCTTCTCCTTATATATCATTCACCATTGGGTATTCCTTTTACCAAAACGAGTGAGTCTTTTCTGTCTAAGAACTATATTATTGGTCTTTCGTTCAGCTTCTACCAATATAGCAAAGGTTGAAAAGGTAGATTTTCCAAGTGTAACCTGTATTCATCAAACATCCCCTGAATGCATATTTTTATCAGCTATTTCTCATCATGAGATTCTTGTATGTCCAACATCCTTTCTAAAACGTTGGATGTACTCCATTAGATCCTCCCTAGACTTTTGAAACTCTCTTTCAAGATCAATGAGAGTAACCAAACTTTTCCCCAAACATCCTACACATCTGATTCCGAGATTGAACAGAACCAGGATTGAGATTAACATACCATGTATAAGCCTTCTCAATGAGAGACTTGGAGAATTCCTTCAACTTCAGGTCATTATCCAATCCAACAACTCCAAGAGTCTCCATAAATTTCATGACATGTTTCCCTACCTTAAATCTTACTTTATCGAGAAAGATCAAGAGATATCTCTTTTTTAAGATATTCATTTTCTCACTTTATAAATGATAAATTATGAAAATTTATTTAGAATTTGAAAGTGTTGTAACAAATGTTACAATATGTAAATCCGAGAATCTGACTGTTTGCTAAATAAAAGACTTAATTAAATCTTTCTTAATAAAATTCTAAACTTAACTTATGTTATATTAAAAATATAATATCCGGTTTACAAAATAAAATTAAGATTCCGGAATGTAATAATGTGCTAGAAGATATTAGTACCCCGCATGCTTGTTCAAAGAACAGTACTAACTATTATTTTGGCCTTGATTAATTCACTCAACTATTATCTTAACTCGATCCAATATCTATTAAGGCACACTAATTTAATGTGCTTTAATGCCCTCAATTAGAGATGTTCGTCAGTTGCTTCAAGCAGAACCAATCAGACCAACTTTTCTAAACCTAAGCCCTAACTCAATCCTACTCTATTCATTACCATAATATTTTAATATTAAATATTTTGATATCAATGTTTTAAATCTATTTTTAAAATTAAATATAAGTAAAAATACATTCTATTTCAAATTGAATATCCATCTTCTTATTTTAAAATATTTCAAAAAATATTCACTTTTTTAAAATTACTATTATTGAAATACTAGTTTTTAGTTAAACTCACTAATTTTTATGTCACTTCAAAATAAAATTTGTAAAATAAAAAGAAAATACTCAACATTAAGAACTTTATACCATTTGCAAAATGAACGTTGAATTTGTAATGGAGAAAATACCATTCAGTAATATATAATAATATTACCTTTTATTTTCAAACAAAAATAATATTACCTTTGGTGCAAGTCAGGCTGAGCTCAAGGAGCCTGACCATTTAGTTCAAGTTCAAGCCCATATCAATCGGCTGAAACACAGGATAAACCCAGAGTCTGCGCATAACTTGGATGGCTGATCTACCCTTTCACTATTATTCTATCTTCAGAAGTTTTTCCAACCAAATTATTGAGGGAAAGTCACAGAAATCAGAAACAACATCTAATGTACCTCAATCACTATAGATTCTCATAAATAAGATAAAAAATAAGCACATTTTAATTTATTTCAACACCTTCATATATATTGATGCATTTCACCTTCATAAAATAAAACACTATTCCATTTTTGTTCATCCAAGAAAAAGTAAAGGAAACATGTGGCAAGATCAATGCAACTTTACTTGAATGTTGATCAAAGAAATAGACTTAATTCAAGATCTTGAATGAAGAAGCTTTAGTTATTTAGGTCATCCCCAGGCACCCTTTGTTGAAATGAAATATTTGAAACTTCTTGCCTCTGGATCTTAAAAAATTTTATTACACACTTCAGACTTTGGCCCCTTCGATGTCTTTCCGGTGTTGGGGGAGCCGGGAAGCACCTGAAAAGAAAACAGGGGAGTCAAGATCTGGGTTGAGAGGGTAGCTTAAAAAAGGAATCTCCACATATACAAAAACACAAACAAGAACTCATGGCAAACGTCTGAGGGTAAAAACAACTTAAGAAGAAACTACTCTTTTGATGTGTTAGGGTTAATTAGAGTAGAAAAGCAAACATCTGACAAGCAACACCTTTTCTGGAGTTTCAGACAAAAGCCTGTTAGCCTTGCTGTTTCGATCTCATGAGATTTTACAAGATTGACATACTGCATCCTGTTTTAATCAAAGATCAAAAGAAGAAATTGCAACATGAAGTTCGTTTCAGTTAGGCAGTTTATTCCCGGAGGTGATGCACCAACTGTCAACTAACTCAAACCTCAAAATACAAAATGGAAGCTAGAAAAATTAGATGACTATACTGAAGGCAACTGCAGACACTTAATGTTGTTATGAACAGATGATTAAAATTGAAATTCTTGCTCTTTTTTTTCTCAAATCTGCACATCATCGCAGTATATAGTCCATTTGTGACATGAAAGCATTATTGGACATTCAATAAACTTTATGGTTCAGTTTGGTAGAGAGGATGAAGAGGAAAGAAAACTTTTGATCTAAGGGCTGAGTTACAAAATAGTAAATGTGGCATGAAACCTAACCATTAGATTAACAAAAAAAAAAATTCCTTCCTCCCTACCAAAGTAAAGCCAAATGAGACTGCCTCCAACTGACTCATTATTAACAGAGCCCAGCTCCATCACTTAGGTGTCCACACACATATAACACAACTGGCGAAAAAAGACAAGCAGAACCACTGAAATTTCAGCTGCAATGGAAAATATATTGGAAGAATAGCAACTGATACAAAATGCCTGTCTGTCTGTCTAACTGATATAGGCAACTTTCACGATTAACAAGGTTATCATCCCAAAAGCTTTAGAACAACTATCCCACTTCTTTGTCCCCAGTCACCATCAGTCAGTCAAGCCTATCCAATAAAACATGCAGAAATCAGGCATTTAACAATAGACACCGTCCACAAGAGCTAACAAAAACAGATTCACGGGCTATGGCACTGATGTCCTTCACCTAATCATTCCAAATACAGCTATATCGCTGCACTGACACAATCGATTCTGCTACAACATACGAATCATTACTCAATCTGCTCCTTTCGAATCCTAAATATAGTAGAAACTACTGAACATCAAATTACCTCAGACTCAACAAAATAAAAACAAAAACTAAGGATACATTAAACCCAGAAAAACCAAACCTTTGTCGCTTTCTGCATTTCATGAACCTTTAATGGAATCAACAAAACCACTGCTGAGAAGCCTCTCTACATACTTGCCAAGAATATCCACCTCCAAATTCACCTTTTGCCCAACTTCCTTTAAAGGAATCACCACTTTCTGTTGAGTATAAGCTACTAACATAAAATTGAAACAAAGTTCCTCTTCAAACACATCCACCACAGTCAAACTAGTTCCATCCACAGCTATGAACCCTTTGGGCACCACATATTTCAACAAACTCTTATCAACCTTAACCTTAATCCACAAGGAGTCCCCCTCCACCTCCTTCCCCACTATCTCCCCCGTCCCGTCCACATGTCCCTGCACGAAATGGCCCCCCATCCGGCCCGTGGGCTGTATAGCTCGCTCCAAATTCACCAATGACCCGGGTTCCAATTCACTCAATGAAGTTTTCCTCAGGGTTTCAGGGGCCAACCCAACCATGAATTCTCCCAAACGAGTATCGAAATCCGTTACTGTTAGGCAAGTTCCGTTAACGGCAATGCTGTCACCAAGCTTGACATCTTCTACTATGGTTTTGGCGCGTATTTTGAGATCGAATCCGCCATGATCGGCCATACCCAGTTGCTTGATTTCACCCATTTCTTCGACGATGCCGGTGAAGAGGGAGCGGATCGTGGTGCTTTGGAAACATTGAGTTTTGGGTCTTAAATTGGATGGTTGATAGAAAAGAGAAAGAGAAGAGGGTTTTGAAATGGGGTTGAGTTTGAGGTGGGGTTTCAATGATGGAGTTCTGAGGAGGTTGAAGATTATTGGGTTTCTAGGAGAGGCTTTGGGGATTGTGGAGAAGGAATTCATAGATGTGGAAAGCGCCATATTTTTTGCCTCTTGTTGCTTCTCTGCTCTGTTCGTTGGTCAAGAAACAAGAAAAGAAAAGTAAAAGCGGGCTCACTTTGTCCGGATTCCAAAGTGGTCAAAACCTTAACCCGCTGTCGGAGTAGCTGTTTTCACAGATTGATTTCAGTCTACGGGAGAAACCCCCGATTGCCTATTTGCATTAAAATATCCCATGAAAAATGAATTGATTTTTTTTTCTTGTGAATAAAAATGAATTGAGTTGCTAATAAAAATAATAAAAATATACAGTGATAAAGGATCGCCTTGTCGGACACCCCTTGAAGGGAAAAAATTCTCAAAGAAAACCATTCCACAATATCTACGAACTACAGCTCCTCTAACTACAACTATCAAACCAATAATTTGTTCAAGAACATTAGCATATGGTAGTGTGTCATGTACGAATTCCCATCTCAGTCTATCATATGCCTTCTCCAGATCTATCTTTATCATCATCCATCAAGTCCTTCCCTACTTTTTTCTAAATAAGTGAACGACTTCTTGTGTGATTATAATATTATCAATAATTCGTCTTCTTGAGATAAAACTGGCGTGAGTCTCTGTTATCAACTGACTCATATAAAGCTCCTTCAAATACCTCTCTCACAAATCTTATGAGATCTTTGCCTACAATACTCCACTAAGATTGGAAAAAGAAAGTAGGAAAGCCATCTTTACCAGGTGCTTTAAGGGGCGTCATCTCAAAAAGAGCATCTTGCACTTCATGATCATCAACTAGTCTAACTAAACTTCCGAGAGAAATATTATCCAATTGAGGAAATGCCCTCTGTATGGGAAATAATGGGAAAACGTTACCTTCCTTAGAGTATAAATTTTTTAAAAAACCGACTGCTTGAGTCTTTAATGCCTCTTGATCATCACAGATACCTCTCCTATTCAATGCCCGAATATGAAAATAATTTGTATTGCAATCACCAAACTTTAACCAGTCTGATTTAGCTTTCTACATCCACAAAATCTCCTCTTGCCTCGATATCGTCTCATATTCCAATTATAGCTCAAATTCCAAATCTCTAAGGAATTTGGAATGTTTAGATTCAAGAGATCATTCAAACCCCACACCCCCCCCCCAAAAGCCTTGCAAAAATTCATTTTTTCTTGAAGAAGATGTTACCAAATATCGATTTATTCCATTCCTGGTCTTTAATTGCAAAGTTCCACATAGTCAATTGAATTCCATTCGAACCATCCCATGAGTTACTTACAAAAGATTTACAATCCCCATGAGTTAACCAAGCTACTTGAAATCGAAAGAAGCCATCCCCATGATTTAAAACTCTATCCTTTCAACAAATTAGTAATGGTCTATGATCAAAGCAGAACCTTGGCAAGTATTGAGTAGACGCTTGCAGAAACAACAAACACCATTACAGGTTATAGATGACTGTCTAATCTTTCAGCGACTAAACCTTGTCTCCAAATGAACTTTGGACCCTGAAAATCAACATCAAGGAAACCCACATCATTCATAAAATGTTGAAAAAAAACACAAGGTTGACTACCTCTCGAATATCCCTTTAACTTTTTCATGAGAGAATAAAAAAGCATTGAAATCTCCTGCTAGTAACTAAGGACCATCGATGATATATGCGGAAGTCGTCAATTCCTCCCATAACTAACGTCTGAGACTCGATATTCGATGATCATAAACAACCAAGAAACACCAAGAGACATTCGGCAAAATTTCCACTGACATATGAATACACATGGTTTTTAATGATAGAAGTTTACACCTCGTTCTTCCACAAAACCCAAATTCCTCCCGAAAAGCCTGCTGCCTCCATTTGATGTGATCTATCAAGCCCCATTTTATCAGTTATTTTGTCCGTTGAAGCCTCATTGATGCATGGCTCTAGTAAAATAAGAACATTGACTGCATGATGCTTTACTAAATCTTGCATCACCTGGGTGGACCTCTAATCATTTGCCCTCTGGCAGTTCCACACAAATATGCAAACAAACATTAAACACAAATATAAAAAATAGCTTACTGGCTAGCTCGACTATCATCAACCAACATTGATGCGTCATTTGACACAACATCCACTACATTATTATCTACTGTCGTTCTTGGTTTTACCACAAAGCTCATAGGGCATGAAATTTCTTCACCAAATAAAGTAATAATTTGTCTATGTCGATCACTAGAAGCTGAAGATTTTCCCTTCGCCTTTTTCTTCAAGGAACACTTTGACCGAATTCTTTCTGTCTGGGGGTTTATCCCACTTACCATGAATTAACACACCCTCATCCTTTCAATGGATAGATTCGAAGTGTCGTTTTGTAATGAAGCTCTAGACTTTAAATCTTTATTCGAACACTTCACCATTTAAAGTTTAGAGGGATCAAGTGTGGCTGCTAGCTGTAGATTACCCTCGTTCTCAACATTCTGATTAGAGTTCTCCCAATGCAATGTACTGCTCGGTCCCGCTTCTATGATAGCTTTCTCATTAGTACGGATGGGGTTCCTTTCAATAACGGAATCAAGATTTCGTATTTGGAAAATAAAATTAATATTTATAAAATAATTATATTAAAAATTCAATATTTATAAAGATAAAATTTTAAAAAAATAAAAATATATTATAAAAATTTAAAATTTTGTGAGAGACGGGAGCTCGTACTACTTCAAAATGTAGATCTGCCACCAAACCTACGCGATTTCAACGTAGGCATTGAGCTAGAAATTTGAATGCACTGCCCCAAACCCTTTATACATTCAACTTTAACAATGTATTTTTTTAGGTAATATAATTACACTATGTTCAATGTATCCTCTTAATTAATTAAGAAAAACGGCTTTACTATTAGAACTTGATATTTTAATTTAAAAGTTTTTTAAAAAAAATCGGACTTTATGGGACGGAAAAGAGATTTTTTTGTATATAATTCAAAATCATATGTATAAAAAAAATACATCTTCAATTAAAATTAATATCACTTAGTAACAACAATAAGGGAATAGGCAACAATCAAAGTACATATACAAGTTGATTTTCTTGATAAGAATAAAAGTTAAGGTTTAAATCTCTTTTTCTTTCCGTAGGCGTTTTATAGCAAATGAATAATTTAAACCTAACTCTCTCGAACAAGATGATACGTGCACTTTATCATCAAACACCACCAAACTCCTAATTATATGTTGTGTACAGTTGGTACTAATTTCATGAGCAATTAAAATATGTCATAAACACTGTTTATTACTATTAACGTACTCATTAGTCCTTTAATATCTTTTCTTAAGTTATTTGAATTTTCTTATCACAAACCTCGAGTGAATTAGATTAGATACTAGTAAAGAAGTAAGGATAGTTACTTAACCAAAGACGGATTAATTTAATTGGTTAGTTCATTCACTTTGGCCATAAAAACCCATTGGCTTCTTAGATAAACAAAGCTACTCTCCAATGATATTTTTCTTCTTTCAACAGTCATATCCATTTTTTTCTAAATTTGCATAATCAAGATTTTTTATTATTGATAGATTTTTTTTTAATGTTAGGTGATTTACAAAAGTCTTGGAAATTTGAATTTTAAATAAGAGATTTGAACTTAAGTTTAATATAAAAATTGTATAATAAGAGCAGATATAATATATTTTGAGTAAAATACCTTGATCTTCACAAATTTTAATTGAAATTACACGTTTATTAATTTTTAAAATGAACACCCCGTTTCAAAAAGTTATTTTTCTCTGGATACGTATTTTCAGTCGTTAATTAACTGTTAATATTTTCGCCAAGTTATTGATATAATAAGAGTAAAAAGATAATTTATCCTTATTAATTTTTATAATTATAATTATATAATTTTATTATTTTTTATTAATTAAAAAAAAAAAAGGCTTTTCACTGGGGAGCACTCGTTGCTTCCCTTGGAGAGCTCGATCAGGGCTCCTTAAGTGAGCGGCGGGTTCCCCAAGGGGAGCCCAATTTGGGAGCGTGGGCTCCCTAAGGGAGCCGGGAAGCCCCAAATCTAGCTCTCCAAGGGAAGCACCGGTGATTCCCTTATAAGGGGAGCATAGATAGGTGTTTTTTATTTTTTAAAAATATAAAAATAATTTTTTAAATAAATAAAAAAAGAAAAAATATTTTAATTTTTTATTATTTTTATTAACAGTATTTGTAGATTTAAGATAAAGTGTGTATTTTAAAAATTAATAAATTTTTATATAATTTCAATTAAAATTTAAAAAGATCAATATAATTTTTATGATTGATAGTTCCAAGTTAACTTCCCAATTGCGTCCGTTTAATTGCCGCTACGTTACAAACTTGCAAGGCTGCCAACAGGTGAAGGTGTACAGAAATTAATCATGAGCTAGATGTGGTCCGTCATTTGATCATCATATTAAAGATCAGAGGATAAAAACCCTTCTAATGGTCCCAAGTCCCAACATTAAAACCTGGGACCAACATAAACTTAGGTTAGGCAACCCAGGTATAGTTACACGCTATTAAAAACTCCCTCCGTTACTTGACCGACTCCTAAGTCCTCGAGTCTTCTTTTGAACAAAAACAGGGACTTTTTTCTTTCATTTTTCTACAATCACAAAACCCTCAATTGCCCAAAATTTTCCATGCTTTTAAAATCTCAAATTCCCATTTAAAGGGAGAAAACTCCGTTTTTAACAAAAAAATCCTTTCTTTTTACTTATTTCCGTTCTTAAATCATTCAAATTTCGCATTGTAATATGTAATTCAAAATCCAATGGCGCCTAATTTCTTCTCATTTAAAGATCCATCGTCAATTAATCAGGGTTGTTGAAGCAAAATATAGTTTGTTTTTGTGTTTTGTAATTATGGAGAGAGAGAAATCATTCAAATACTACTCTCAAGAGCCCGATTCACCTCATACGTGGAACGCCGATTTCGGATTCACCAACGCAAGCGATCGGCGTTACGCGTTTTCGCGGCAGTCGTCGTTTCACCAATCGCAGAAAGATCCTCAAACGCCGAGGATTTCGAACTTCTCCAACGATTCAATGAAGCCTTTTCTATCGAGGACTGCTTCAAGCATCGACATACCCCCAGGGTTTTACTCTTTTGACGAAGTAAAAGAAGGGCTTGTGGAAGCTAAAAGATCGGCGGTGGCGGAGAAATTATCGGTTTTGGATTCGTTTTTGTGGATTTTTCGGGTTATAAGAACCGGTAACCGGCAAATGAAGAGGTTGCTAATTATGATTTCACTTAATGTGGCGTATTCTACTGCTGAGTTTGCGATTGGGCTCTTTACGGGCCGTATTGGTGAGTCTCTAATCTATTTTATGTTCGGTTTTCGAATTGTTATGCATTAATCTGCTTAGCTTTTTTTAAAAAAATTATTGTTGTTATTATTATAGTGATGATTGTAGTTTTAGCAATTCGTAATTAACTTTGGTATTTGTTTGTATAGGATTGAGGAGAGAATCATTTCTGGATGTATATGTTTGAAAGAATTTTGGTGGAATTTTTGTAAATATAAGTGAACATATCAAAATTAGTCTATAAAGTTGACTTGCTATTTCTATGTAATAACACAAGTTGCTTGCAAATTATCTGCTTTTGTCATTCTCACTTATGATTGTTGTTTGTAGTTCTGATATTTTTGCAATTGAACTAGGCCATTACTTTGATTCAAGTTTTTGTTTTATTTTAAATTTTGTGATTGAGTGTATGCTTAATGCTCGTATTTGCAGTGGTATTCCTGACAATTTGTAACCCTATTTATCAATACTCAATTTTTTTTTTGAACAATTTATACAGCTTTGAATTTTGATGTCGTTTTGATTTTTTAGAGAAGGGGAAAGGGTCACTCGAGAATATCACCTTGGGTTAAATTAAATTCCTTCTTGCTTTTAGTTTAGGATTCCTGTTTTTATAGTTAAAATTTACTCTGTTTTTTTTTATGTTGCTGTGCTGGTCTTTTCAGGTTTGGTATCTGATGCATTTCATTTGACGTTTGGCTGTGGGCTCTTGACATTTTCATTGTTTGCAATGGCTACTTCTCGAAGAAAGCCCGATCATGTTTATACTTACGGGTGAGATCATACAACAATTACCTGCATGAGATAAAGTTGGTATAATTTTGTTGTTACTACTTGGAGTGTCGAGTTGATTACTTTTTTTCCAGTCAGTTTTTACTTTTCTTGGTACTATTTTAACTTTAATTATTTGCCAACATATTTACATGAAAATTTGCCTCCGCTTGAGTTTATTTATTTTATCTAGAACATGATAACCTTGAATAAATACACTTAAACATGCACGCATATGCACCTGCCCTGCAGATTCATTTGCTGTTTTACAGTTGTGCTATTGTTTTCCATTGTTCCCTTAGTTATTTTGTGGCAAAAGGCATAGTTTAATTGGTAGCCATTATCTCTCCTCTAAAAAGGAGGTCTCAAATGCAGATCCTCCCTCTCCCAAATCAATTGTGCAATGACAAAGAAATTTTTTCTTTTTTAAGTTATTTTTTGGAAACTGGATGTATTGTTGTACATGATTGAGCCCTAATAGTTGTAATTTTTTCATCATCAGGTACCAAAGACTTGAAGTATTGTCTGCTTTCACCAATGCTGTAAGTACATGGATTTTTAACATTCTTTCTGTCAAAATGTCGTGTTTCAGTTGTAGTCTCTCAATTTGTCCAATGCTCATGTTATAGTTTCATTTTAATGAAGTTTGAAGTACAATGGACTGAGGACAAGGATGAGAAAAATTGTCCCTTAAAATTCAGCTGCTGAACATACTAGAGTTAGTCATGTTGGAAGAGACTTCTGATGGATTTCTGTGGCATTTAAATTTCGAAGTTTGAAATGCTAGGAGGACTAGAAATTTGTTGCTTTTATTTTAGATAATCCGTATAAAAGCTAGATAATATGTACTGTATTTTACTCAAAGCTTCACAGTTTAAAATGCCTGTAGATATAAAATATGGTCATTGCAGAATGCCCAAGAAGTAGCTCTTGCTAGACGAACAATTTGCATGTGAATCATATTGGATGAATATATCATGAAAATATATAGAAAAATTGTTATCTGTTTAGTCAAAAATAATACTAATGTTTTTGTATTTATCAATGAAATGTGAAATAGGTCAAATTTTTTGCAAAATGTTGCAAAATTGTTACTGTAGTACAAAGTTTTATGTCAATCAATGCTTTTAATAATGCTTCATGCGCTCAATATATTTAAATATCTTCAATACAAAAAGTGAAAAAATAAAAAAGAACGAATCATGTAATATTAAGAATCAATATGTGCAAAATTGGGAAACTACATGTAATGATAACTCATAATAAAAAAATGTATAGGAAATGATATATTTAATGAAAATAAAAGTGAAAAGAATAAATTGGATATATATATATATATAGATATATGTATGTATGTATGTATGTATGTATGTTACAGCTCTATTTCTTTTTTCCTCTTTTTGGGTTTAGATGTATTTTGTGGTTGTGTAGAAGTTAACTGTAATGATTTGCTATTTGAAAGTGTATAGACTTTCCTCTATCTCGGGGTTTAGTTCTACTGATTAATGCCAACTGTTCATTGACTATGATGATAAGGGAATAGAAAATCCTTGAAAGAATTTGTAAGGGATGCCAATTTTGTCTTAAAAAGTAATTGTTGGCTTGCTTTTTGTTTTTTATGATAAGGAAATAAAAAATCAATGAAAGAAATTGTAAGAATGCTAATTATGTCTTTAAAAGTAATTGCTGGCTTGCTTTGTTTTGTTTATCTGCTATCAAGTTTATGCAGATCTCATAATGTATTTGTGTTTTGTGTTCTCTTATGCTTTACATGTACTTCTGGTTCTTTGAAATATTTCAGCAATTTTATTATAAGTACATAAGATGGGTTAACATCTTGATATTCTTCATTCTGCTGCTTGTTTAGACAGCTGTTTCTATTGTTCATGTCATTCTCCTTAGCTGTGGAAGCACTTCATGCTTTCATCCAAGATGAATCAGAGCACAAGTAAGTCATCTTGCCTTTTATTGGTAGTACAGTAGTCAATACGTTGGCTGTTATCTAATCTAATTTATTAGTACACGATAGAACATAATTGAACATATTTACTAATTTTTGTTGCTTATAGGCATTATTTGATTGTTTCGGCGGTGACAAATCTATTGGTGAATCTTATTGGCGTTTGGTTCTTTAGAAATTATGCTCGAATCAATCTTGGTAAGTCAGATGCTGTGGTTATTGATTTTTGAGATGTTATATGTCAAATTAAAATGAATTGAGAATGCTTATGCAGTTATGAGGTTCATGGATGGACCAAAGAACGTAAGTCAGGGGGTCAATTCCCTTCTAGTTTTAGTTTAGAAAGATTGATCTAATAATATCTAATTGCTTTGAAATATATTTTAAGTGATAACTTTAGAAAAACCATCCATGATGAGGCTAGTGGTTTTGCTCTTTTGAGTAAGGGGATTGCACAAAGGGCTATTTGTTTTGGAGTTGATGAATGTGTAGACTGGTGACCTCAACTGGTGATAAATGGTTTATATATTTGATATAAATTTATGAACTATATATTAATAAAAAAAATGCCGGTTTGTGATGGTAGCTTCTGCTTCTAACTGCCTATGTTTGTACTATCTTTTTCATTCATTCATTTATTTTCCTAGCTAATATTGTGGCTTACATATTGTGGCAATAGATGCTTGATATGTCTAGGTGGTCTTTTAGCTTACCTGGATGATGATGTTGTTGTTGTTTTTTTTTTTTTTTTTATGGTAGTATTTGATCATTTGTATTCTACGTTCCTGTGGTCTGTGAAAGTGTGCCACTGATGCAGCTATGTTATGTTTGAATCATGGCAATTTAGCTATGTTATGCTTGATATGTCTAGGTGCATTATAACAGCCTAGAGCTTCATAAGGTTATGATTGCCAGAATTTTGAACATGAGCTTGAGATCATGCATTATTCTTACATGAATATTTTTCTTGCAGTATACAGGAAACCTGAAGATATGAATTACCACTCAGTTTGCTTGCATGTTCTTGCAGATTCCATTCGCAGGTGAGATGTGCTCCTCTGTATCTACGGATGACTGCTCCTTCTTTCATCGTTTACTTCTGTCTTATGCTGCTGTGCATTTGTGTTTTCTCAGTGCAGGTTTGATATTGGCATCCTGGTTTCTGTCTCTTGGGTAATTTCTTGCTTCAATTTTAAATTAACTGCTACTGAATAAACAAGCCAAACGTCAACTCTCCTGCTCCTTCTTCCAACAAAAACTTGGCCTTTTCCTCCTCCTTTCTCCATTTTTGTTTTGTAATTTTTGTTCCCTTCTTGCAGGGTTAATAATGCTGAAGTTTTGTGTTTGGGATTAGTTTCGGGTGCAGTCTTCATGCTTGTCTTGCCTCTTTTTAAAGCAACTGCTGGTGTATTGCTTCAGACGGCACCACCTAATATTCCATCTTCAGCTTTGAGCAAATACTGGCGGCAGGTGTTTACCTTTGCCTTTGATATTGTTATGCAAAATTTTTGTCAACTTTATGCATCTTTTTTTTGTGAATTATAATTTTATTTTCTATATATTTTAGATTACTTCTCATGAAGATGTTACAGAAGTTTCTCAAGCCCGGTTTTGGGAACTAGTGCCCGGTCATGTCGTTGGATCCATTTCACTTCAGGTATTCTACCGTAATATTCATCTCATCTGCTGTTCTTAAGGCAACAAATTATTGCTGCATGTTAATGTTGCGTTTGTGGTTGACACTTGAGCAGATGAAGAAAGAGATGGATGATCGCCCAATACTGGAGTATGTGCATAGTTTGTACCATGAATTGGGAATACATGATTTGACAGTGCAAACTGATTACCTATGAACCACCTGCTGTTTTTTCTTCCTATATTTTGCTTTGATTTTAAGAGATTGGTGCTTGGAGTCACTTTGCCAATCCTAAATGGAGACACTAGGAGTACAGGATTTTTGAATCTGCTTCTTGGGTCAAATGACCATTCAGAGAATAATATTTTTTAGGAATTTATATTATTTTTCTCATTAACAAATGTAGTGGGCTTTCATGTGCTACATGTTTTTTCATATTCATTCTATATTCTGGTTTACTGTTGTTCTTAGCATCATTAATTTCCCATATGTTTCCTGATTAAACTCTTTAGCATTTATAGAATTTTTAATGTTAGGTAATTTACAAAGGACTTGGAAATTGTGTAGTAAATTTTAAATAGCTCAATAATTTGAATTTGGCATACAATCATTAAAATAATTTAACAAAACAAGGAAAGATACTAGTTAGAAATTATAATTGATAGAATACGTAGATTATAATAACTAACAAAACATATTTAAAAAAAAAAAAACAAAAAGGTTATAGGAGATTAATATTCTACTTGTGAGTTACAAGTTGTAACATGTAATGTAACTTGATTGCATTTTAAAGTCTTTAAAAGGTGGGAAGGAAAACAAAGAATGATTTGTTTTAAATCTGAAAAGGGTTTATTTCATGGCACCTTCAAGCAGGGGGAATTTTCTTAATGGTTTTGTAATTACTAATAAATAATAATTTTCATCTTTCGATGCAATAGAAGCGAGAGCGAACCATTTTTCAATGAACTGACCGAACAGTTTACTGAGAATAAAACAATATTGTAATCAAATTGGTAACACAAATTACACTTGGTTTTCATCATTTAAGAAAATCAATACAAGGAGACATATTTTTCACTAATTTAACATTTAATCAGATATAGACACGAATTACTCCATCGACAAAAAGACGAGTTGTAGAATTTTAGTTGAGCAGCAATGCAGAAAAGAATCAAACTGATCTTCAGCTCACATGGTTCATCTCCCGCTGAGATCAGAAATTGTACTGAACTGGCTTCCTGTCAGAGAGTAATCTGACTGGCTGAAAACTGGGGGCATTGCTGGCCATACAAATGAAGGCCTTTCATGTGGAACCTGAGGTGGATCCGCTTCCCCTGTAAGAACCGCCAAAACAGTTCTCATAGAAGGCCTGTAATGTGGGTTCGGATGGCAACAGGCTAAACCCAAGATAAGTGCAGACTCCACTTCTTTGTCCACAAAGTCTCCATCCAACTTGGAATCCACCGCATCAGTAATCCTTCCTCTCCTGTAAAATTCCCATAGCCAATTCACAATGCTATTGTTATAATTATTCAGCTCACTTTGATTACCAGGCTTTCTTCCACAGACAACTTCCAGGAGAAGAACACCGTATGAATAAACATCGGTCTCGACTGTCGCCCTGCTAATAAGAAAAGTTTCCGGGGCCATGTAACCTGGTGTGCCTGCAATTTCTATTGTTGAGTGGTGTGTCTTTTCTCTTTGCTGAATGGTTCTTGCCAATCCGAAATCCCCCAACCTAGCATTGAACTCTGAATCCAGCATTATGTTGCTAGATTTTATGTCCCGGTGAAGCACTCTCTTCTCACAGCCATTATGAAGATAGTCTAGTGCCTCTGCGACTCCTTTTATTATGATGAGCCTAGTTTCCCAGCTGAGTGTTGGTTGGTTTGATTCCTCTATGCCTGCTTTCTCATCATAGAATATGAATTTATCGAGGCTTCCATTTGGCATGTATTCATAAACAAGAAGGAGCTCACGGTTTTCGTAGCACCATCCGATCAGCTTCACAAGATTTTTGTGGTTGAGGTTTCCGATTGTTGTGACCTCGGCTATGAACTCTTGACTTCCTTGGTTTGATTTTTTGGAGACTCTTTTGACAGCTACCTCCTTTTCTTTCCAAATTCCCTTATAGACTGTCCCGAATCCACCTTTTCCAAGCTTGTTCTTGTGATTAAAATTGCCCGTTGCTCTTTTTAGTTCTTTCAACCGGAACCTTCTCGGCGCAGTGGAGCTCTTAATATGATCTTCTATATTTGGGTATGCCCCTTCCAGATCATCCTTTTTGAATCTCCCACTCCAGTACATGTAAAAAGCAAGCCCACTGATTAAAGCCAGAGAAATAACTGGAACAGCAATCCAAACCCACAACAAATTTGAATCCTCATCAACATCTAAACCCTGGAATTCCCAAGCTCTTACACAATTCAGTTGTGTGAAATTGCCAGTCGAAGCTGAGAATCCCACATAAACACTTTCCGGGAGATATGCTGAGAGGTCAAGAGGCACTGAAAATGCAGGACTCGTTGCGTTCACCGTTTCATTTCCTTTGGAAATAAAAACAGTCAAGTTTTTGCCATCATATTGAACAACTACCCGCACATCAACACCTACTGAAAGGTTAATATTATAGCTACTCAACGACTCTTGTAAAATTGAGTAACAACTATTGATATCCAAGCCTACGTGATTATCATCAAGATCTTCCTCATAGCTCTTCCTTGTGTCAAACTCCACGCCGACTATCCTGGCTTGAGAGGTTCCATTTGTGCTTGCGTTGACCATCCCGAGCCATTGCCCATAGCTATTCCCCGGAACACTCTTATCTGCAGTTAGTACAAAAGCCAAACCTTCCCCAACTTCCGGTGAGTCTTTGTTACTGATATTAATCACAAAAGTAGAATTGAAAGATGCTATTCCTTTCTTTTTGCTCCAGAGCCTGAACTTCTTTCCATAGTAGGCCCTTCCAGGTGTATTTGTAATGTCTCCGTTAAGGTCAGGTGTAACTTGCATCGCATCTCTGAATATAGTGGAATTCTCACTCAGATCGAGATCTTTTCTGTCTTCATCCTGGAAATCTGGAAAGTTAAAATAAAAGCACTGAACATTAGTGCAAGCAGCCCCAAAGAGGGCAATTAAAACTAATAAAAGCTTGACTACCGGCGAAGTGGCCATACTGCAACTGAATAAGGAAAGGACAGGGTTGATTTAACGAGATTCTCTTAATGCCTGGCAAAATAAGTTTGAGGCAGTGAAGAATAATGGAGGATTTTGTATTATGACTGGGGATATTTTGGTCACTCTGAGGGATGAAGTTGTTCATAGACGACAGAATCTTCGTCGAAACTTAATGTAACTTTTGGTCAAGGTAGAGACTTGAATCAGAAAGCCACATGGTAATCGTGTCTGAATGCTAAATTGGACAAGCAAAGACTTAATCTTCAAAGAAAAAAAAAAAACCTTTGAATTAATTTGGGGTCTAAAAATAAGAAACCTTAAATGGGTTTGAAACCACCTCAATCATAAAGTTTGAATAAGTCTCTAAATTATTTTTAAAATTTTAAATAAATTTTTATTTTTTATTACATTTAATCAAGTTTTTATATTTTTGTTTTAAGTCAAATAAGTTTTTATAATTAATAATTAATTATTTGTCATTAACTCAAATGCTATTTATCATTTTATATCTATATGATGTTGATGTAAAAGATGAAAAATAACATATGATCTTGTTATCATGTCAAACTAATATATTATGTCATCATAAGTTATTATATATTAACATATCATATCATCATCAATTATGATATTTTAGCATATCATGTTAGGTTCACGAAGTATAAAATAACAAATGATATTTTGATTAAATTAATCATTAGTTATAATGACTCATTTGATTCAAAATAAATATTTAAGCATTTATTTAGCTCAAAATAAAAATATAAAAATTAATTTGATTCAAAATAAAAATATAAAAACTTATTTAAATTCTTTAAATAATTTAAATTCGGTTTGATATTACGTCAAATTAAAATTCTCCAAATTCAAACTAAAATAGTCATTCAAGCCCGCCATTAATATTAAATTAGGATATATCAGCAACCATAGTTGAATTGGCTAGCTTGCATGTGTCTTTCCTCTTTGCTGCCTAAATTATGGATTCTTCCAAGTTTCATTTCATTGACAAAGTCCAAGTATCCTTTCATTCGTTCACTTCCACTTCCATCATGAGTGCAGGACAACCAAGAATCCATGCTTTTTGCCTCTTCAGTATGGGATGGTACAATTAAAAGTGACCCTCCATCAAATTCACTTGAATTACTTATATTATCATATTTTCTTTATAAAAATATCAAAATCAGCGTGGAAATTTCATTGATAATGACATTTTCAGATTATAACACGTAAATTTTCAAAGGATAATCATAGACAGTTTACTATTTCAAGTTGAAACTTTTATTTTTATTATAGAAAAAGCTTTTTAATTACTCAACACTCAATGTAAAATTCACGAGTTAAATTTAGAGAATTGCTCTTTTATTTATAATTTAAAATTTTTCATGACTTTAATATATTCAGAATTTTACTTTCAAAATTCTCTTTACAAAGATCAAAGCCTAATTGATAAAGAAAAAACAGTCTCTCTTCACCACTTCAACTAACCTATGTAGGTGGACTTAGGGTACATTTGATTGACGGAATAGATAGAATGTGATAAAATAGTTATTATGTGGGAGTAGAATGAAAAAGAAATATAATAGAATAGTTATTATATAGTTTGGTATAACGAATGGAATAAAATAAGAATAACTATTATAACATATTGCAATATTTGGTTTGTAACAAAAGCTTTGAAATAAGAAATGAATAGAAAATAAAAAGATAAAAATACATTTTATTTTATATATGATTATTTATTTTATTTATTTTTAAATATTAATAATTTATAATGTAATTAAAATATTAATAATTTTTAAATTAAAATATTAATATTTTATTTATAATTTAATCATTAACATTTTAAAATATTAATGTTTATTTAATTTAAATATTATTATGATTCCTTTTATATTTTATATTTTATTTTTGCATATTAATAACTGAAAATTTAAATATTAATATTTTATTTTTTAAATATTAATAATTGATAATTTATTTAAAATATTAATATTTGATCATTTAAATATTGATATTTTATGTATAATTTAATCATTAATATTGTAAAATATTAATATTTTATTTAATTTAAATATTATGATGATCAATCATTTTGTTTTATTTTATTCTTAAATATTAATAATTGATAATTTATTTATAATATTAATAATTTATCATTTAAATATGAATATTTTACTTATAATTTAAATGTTTATAAAGTATTCATATTTTATTTATAATTTAAATGATAATATGGTTATTTATTTTTTATTTTTTAAATATTAATATTTTATAATTTATTTATAATTTAATCATTAATTTTTAAACACTAATATTTTATTTATAATTTAAATGTTATTATGATTATTTATTTTTATTTTATTTTATTGTTTAAATGTGAATAATTTATTAAAAATATTAATAATAGATCATTTAAATATTAATATTTTATTAATAATTTAATCATTTTATAAAATACTAATATTTCATTTATAATTTAAATGTTAGTATGATTATTTATTTATATTTTATTTTTTAAATAGCAATAATATATAATTTATTAAAATATTAATAAGTAATAATTTAAATATTAACATCTTATTTATAATTAAATCATTAATTTTTAAAATATTAATATTTTATTTATAATTTAATTATTATTACTATTGTTTACTTTTATTTTATTTTTTCAAAAGTTTTATAATTTATTTAAAATATTAATAATTGATTAGTTAAATATTAATATTTTATTTATAATTTAATTATTAATATTTTATTTACAAATATTAATATAGGTAGGATTGTAAATTTTTAAATTTATGAGGGGTAATTTAGTCTTAACATGTTTTGAAGCTATTCCATCAAACATGGAATAGCTAATATTAAGGAAAAAGGTGGGTTTAGTTAACCTAATTTTTAACTAATTTTAAAGAATAGCTATTCCTTGATATAATTGTCAACCAAATATGAGAAAAAATATCACATGAGAATAGAAGAGAGAATAGCTTAGTTATTTTTCATACCAAATGTGCAGTTAATTGTTACATGTATAGATAAGTTAGAATAAAAAAAATTAACATAATTATTAAATGACTAATTAATTATCATATATAAATTCATTTGGAAATTTTAAAAATTATATGATTTATTTAGAAAATAATAATTCTTTATACCATAAACAGGAAAGTTTTGTACGAACACAAAAGATGCCAAACATCCACTGGGTTTGGTAGACAGTAGAAAGTAGAAAGTAGAAAGCGACTATAAACAATTAATATGGATGTCCCAATTTGAGCTTCCGCGTTCGGTACAGTGACTTGTGCTGGGTACGTACATACGATCAGAAAGTGATCAAATTGAAGGGTCGTTGGCCAGGCTATTGTCAAAAGGGACAAGAGATTTACAAAAATATAAATAAACTACTCTCGTTTGAAACACTTGTGGACTAAATAAACGATGATTATTGTCAACTAATACGTTATTAACTTGCTTCATAAATTTTTAATTGTTGTCCAATGATAGATTAGGTCAAGTTTGGGTATTTAAAAGCAAATGATGGTCAATGCCATCGCCAACGACCCATTTTTTGTACCAAGTATTTCACTAAGTAATATCTGCATATCATGTTATATTTAAAAAATTGAATTCCAACATATATTATTAGCTCGTGTTGTTTTTCATTGGAGCGCGTGTTCTGCTTTACTGCTATTAATTAATATTACTTCATCTATTTTCCACAATGGACAACGTGGAAGGTAACTTCGTTTCAATTTCCGTCAGACGGGTTGGTTACATGATGCAATCATCAGGTCAAAATCCGAATGCTTGATTAATTATGAGCTCTTTGATTTGTCGGCTGTTCCCACAGAATGGACTCACGACTTTTTCCTTTTCAAGGTAACCAGCTTTACCTCGCAACTCAAATGGTCAAGGCGCCACGCTCCATATTGAACGATCTGTAGGTGTTGATTTAGAGGTAGTGGGCTCGCTAAATCAATTAGCCGGTGCGTTAACAGGCCGTTTTGGCCCAATACTATTATTTAACGGGCCGTGTCGAGTTGGGCATGATCCATCTAATTGTTTCTGTCTTTGGAAGTTTGGGTGTATTTCTTTTTTACCCTTTTAATTACAAAAAAAAAAGGTTCATAAACTCTTTTCAACCATTGAAAAGGAACCTTTTTGAGGTAGACCTAAAACGAAAAAGAACCCGAAAGGTTTATCTCTCTACAGACTCAAATAGAACTGAGAAGGTTAATTTACAAAAAATCATGGCTTGAGTTCTGTAAGGAATGAGAATGGTGGGGGTGTGATGCAGTAATCTTTTATGTTGAAAAAGAAAGTAGAGATAATATCCACAGTATATTAGGTGATATGTGGACCGTATAGCTCATCGACTGGTCTCCGATCTGTGTTTGAGACTGCATAATCCTGCATGTCGCTGGTTTTCTTTTTTTATATTCTAATTTCTAAATTGCTAGGCAATGTTTGAACTTTGAACTTTGATTAGTGAGTGATTATGAAAGGTTGTCATTCCTAGGAGACCGACTAACACAATACGTCAATCGTAAAACAGTGCCGGTTACATGCATGCGATTACTTTGAAGTTTGGAGGGGAGTTTAAAAAGTTTTAAGACCTTTTAAGTCAGGAATAACTTGTGTTGATATAAAGGACTGGAATATTTGTTAACGTGATTCATTAAACAAATAGAGCCATATGACCATTTCCTTACAGATGGGTTCGTGGGCTTTTTAAGCTCTTTAGGCTTACTGATATCATTAAACAAATTTTTTTTTTCTCATTTTGTCAGTACATAAATTCATCTAAATAATTCTAATTTTGAAACAAAGCCCATTTTTATATTATTATATAGCTTAAATTTCCTTTTAAAGAGAGAAAAAGTGATTAAACCGATAGGGAGAATCGGTTTTCTTCAAAATTGGAATTATATGGACGGTTTCGTCTTAAGTTCCGATGCCAAGCATGTCAAACCCTAGATTGCTTACTTGATTGAAAACGGTAGGTGTTATGAAAATTGTTCAATAAATAATAAAAGATAAACCTCAATAAAATTTAAGTGAATAGAAAAATACAAAATTTAGTTTATTTGATATTTTACTTAAAGTCTATAAAATGAAATAATTCTGACATTAAAATATAATAAAATCTTTCAATATTAAAGACCCTTTTACATCCTTTAAGAGCTTTACAAGAATCACACACTCACACTAACTCTAACTCTGCTTAGAGTCTTGTAACAAAAGATACATATACAAAGTATTCCTTTAGAGCTTTTAAAAGCAATGCTTATCTTCTAACCCTACAGACCCTCCTTTATAATACCAAAATTTAAAGTAGATACAATTACTCAATATTGTATGCAAGTTAGAATCTTAATTTTATAAAATTTCACGTTCTAGGCGACTTGAAACTCAATAAATCTCCATTTTTTCTTGAATTCAAATTTTTTAAACTTTTTCCACTAATTACACTTAATTGCAACTCTTCAATTACACTTACTTTCCAACACCTCAAACAATTCTTCAAGCATAATTCTTCTCAAAACTACCTCGACTACACATAAGGAATTAGGCATGATCCAATATATGGTTCCAAAAACGGCCAATGCATGTGTGTTGCCATCAAGTCAATGATACTAATTGACTTTATCAAGAAAGAATCTTGATGACCCCTCAATTTCACCAACATACTAGATTTTTCATTCTCTCACAAGCATCTATATCTTGCTTAGCACAAGCATCCATATCATGAGAACCTTTCATCAAAATCTTATTTTGGTAGCCACCGTTCTCTTCAAAGCCTCACCTTTGAATGATACAAATCATTTTATTAGCCAAATATTACATATATGCATGGCACATATAGAGAATATTTTATTTTCTGTACTATTCAAAAGAAAGCTCTAATAAAAATTTAGATAACTACAGACATTTTGCCCAAATGTAATTTAGAAATCTTGGGAATGCATGCTTTGAATAATTTTTATTTACATAAAACTAACCATTAGAAAGGAAATTTCATTGGTATTTTTCATCATCAATCAAAATCAACATAGCTAACACTTATTTCTATAGGGAGAAAAAAATTGGCTAACCGGTTGGTAGAATTGGCTTATTTTCAAAATTGGAACTGAGAAGAGTTTATGTACTGACAGGAAGAGAAAAATTCTCAATGCTTAGTTGGGCAGAACAAGGGCAAGAAGGTTATTCAACATATAAAATCGAGGATAACAAATCTTATGGATGTAAATGGTGTTTACTATCTTAAAATTGCTAAAATGAAACACCACTAAAACAATTTAATTACTTGCAAGTGATATCGAAGTACCCAAAGCAAAGGAAGGCCCCTTATATGTTAACGGGCCGTGTCGAGTTGGGCATGATCCATCTAAGTATTTCTGTCTTTGGAAGTTTGGGTGTATTTCTTTTTTACCCTTTTAACTGCAAAAAAAACGTTCATAAACTCTTTACAACCATTGAAAAGGAGCTTTTTTGAGGTAGACCTAAAACGAAAAAGAACCTGAAAGGTTTATCTCTCTACAAACTCAAATAGAACTGAGAAGGTTAATTTACAAGAAATCATGGCTTGAGTTCTGTAAGGAATGAAAATGGTGGGGGTATGATGCAGTAATCTTTTATGTAGAAAAAGAAAGTAGAGATAATATCCACTGTATATTAGGTGATATGTGGACCATATAGCTCAAAGACTGGTCTCCGATTTGTGTTTGAGACTGCATAATCCTGCATGCAGCTGGGTTTTTTTTTTTTTTTATATTGTAATTTCTAAATTGCTAGGAAATGTTTGAACTTTGAACTTTGAACTTTGATTAGTGAGTGATTATGAAAGGTTGTCGTTCCTAGGAGACCGACTAACACAATATGTCAATCGTAAAACAGAGCTGGTTACATGCATGCGATTACTTTGAAGTTTGGAGGAGAGTTTAGAAAGTTTTTAAGACTTTTTAAGTCAGAAGAATAACTTGTGTTGATATAAAGGACTGGAATATTTGTTAACATGATTCATTAACAAATAGAGCCATATAACCATTTCCTTACTGATAGGTTTCGTGGGCCTTTTAAGCTCTTTAGGCTTACTGACATCAATAAACAAACTTCTTTTTTTCTCATTTTGTCAGTACATAAATTCGTCTAAATAATTCTAATTTGAAACGAAGCCCATATTTTTATATTATTATATAGCTTAAATTTCCTTTTAAAGAGAGAAAAAGTGATTAAACCGGTAGGGAGAATGGGTTTTCTTCAAAATTGGAATTATTTGGAAGAATTTATGTGTAGACAAAATGAGAAAAATTTCGTCTTAAGTTCTTACGCCAAACATGTCAAACCCTAGATTGCTTACTTGATTGAAAACGGTAGGTGTTATGAAAATTGGTCAATAAATAATAAAAGATAAAACTCAATGAAATTTAAGCGAATAGAAAAATATAAAATCTATGTTATTTGATATTTTACTTAAAGTCTATGAAATGAAATAATTCTAACATTAAAACATAACAAAATCTTTCAATACTAAAGACCCTTTTACATCCTTTAATAATTTTACAAGAATCACACACTCACACTAACTCTAACTCTATTTGAAGTTTCATAACAAAAGACAGAGTTATAAAGTATTCCTTTAAAGCTTTTAAAAGCAATAATTATCTTCTAATCTTACAGACCTTACTTTATAATACAAAAGTTTAAAGTAGAACATTTCTCAATGTTGTGCATAAGTTAGAATCTTAATCATATAAGGTTTCATGTTCTAGGCAATGTGAGACTTAATAAATCTCCATTTTTTCTTTAATTCAAACTTTTTAAATTTCTTCCACTAATTGCACTTAATCGCAACTCTTCAATTACACTTACTTTTTAACACCTCTAACAACTCTTCAAGCATAATTCTTCCCAAAACTACCTCGACTTCACATTACGAATTAGGCATGGTCCAATATATGGTTCCAAAAACAGCTAGCGCATGTTTGTTGCCATCAAGTCAATGACACTAATCGACTTTATCAAGAAAGAACCTTGATGACCCCTCAATTTCACCAACATACTAGATTTTTCATTCTCTCACAAGCATCTATATCTTGCTTAGCACAAGCAGCCATATCATGAGAACCTTTCATCAAAATCTGACCTTGGTAGCTACCGTTCTCTTCAAAGCCTCACCTTTGAAATGATACAAATCATTTTATTAGCCAAATATTACATATATGCATGGCACATATAGAAAATATTTTATTTTCTGTACTACTCAAAAGAAAGCTCTAATAAAAATTTAGATAACTACAGACATTTTGCCCAAATGTAATTTAGAAATCTTGGGAATGCATGCTTTGAATAATTTTTATTTACATAAAACTAACCATTAGAAAGGAAATTTCATTGGTATTTTTCATCATCAATCAAAATCAACATAGCTAACACTTATTTCTATAGGGAGAAAAAAATTGGCTAACCGGTTGGTAGAATCGGCCTATTTTCAAAATTGGAACTGAGAAGAGTTTATGTACTGACAGGAAGAGAAAAATTCTCAATGCTTAGTTGAGCAGAAAAAGGGCAAGAAGGTTATTCAACATATAAAATCGAGGATAACAAATCTTATGGATGTAAATGGTGTTTACTATCTTAAAATTGCTAAAATGAAACACCTCTAAACAATTTAATTACTTGCAAGTGATATCCAAGTACCCAAAGCAAAGGAAGACCCCTTAGCCCTTGGCCCTTAGCCCGACCAATGAAGGCCAAGATCAAAAAACCAAAAAAAAAACCCTCGTTTTGCAATACAAAGCATTTTAGAGTTCTGTTCTTAGCGACCTAAGAGCAGCAACAGCAGCAGAGCAAAGTGGGGTTTTAGAGTTCTGTTATTAACAACTTTTCCAATCTTAAAAGTCACAAGAACAGGCGCAGCAGAGCAAAAGGTTTAGCGAGGAAATGGCGGCGAAAAGGAAAACCCCTCTTAAGACCCGAAACCCTGATCTGATTCGTGGCGTAGGTAAGTATTCTCGGTCTAAGATGTACCACAAGCGTGGCCTTTGGGCCATCAAGGCCAAAAACGGTGGCGTCCTCCCCCGCCATGACCCCAAGCCTAAGGCAGCCGCTGCCCCGGAGAAGCTACCCAAGTTTTACCCCGCTGATGATGTCAAAAAGCCCCTTCTTAATAAGCGCAAGCCTAAACCCACCAAGCTCAGGTTCTCTACTGAAATGAATTTTTTTTTCTTTTCTTTATAGATCTCTGATGATATGTTTCTTATTGTTGGGGTTTGTTTTTTATGGTCTTTTTTTTTATTTGTTTAGAACGAGCATTACTCCAGGGACAGTGTTGATTTTGTTGGCTGGAGGTTTATGGGGAAGAGAGTTGTTTTCTTGAAGCAACTTACATCTGGGCTTCTTCTGGTTACTGGTAAGATTTTCTTTTTTCTCTCTTGTTTTATCTCATAGTAATATCGTTTATCTAAAGCATTTTTTTTTCTTTTACATATTTTACTGCTGTCCAATGTCTGTTATTGGCACTGTTCTTTTGCAGAATGATTATAGGGAATTTTTGTTGTTGAAATGAAAGCAGTAACTGTGCAAATGTATATTTACAGCAGTTGCAGCTAATACTTAACCCAATAAAGAATGATTCACTGAATTCGATAACAAATTGGGTGTATGACAACTGTGATAAAACCTTTCTTATTGATTTCTCTATGCCACAATATGTCTTCATAAGTATTAGCAGTGGTATGAATGCTTAAATAGATTTTTGTTTTAGTTCTAGAAGAAGCATAAGGTTTTATTATAATTTTCGTACTTGTACTTTTTAGTTTTGACATATTCATGTATATAGGTTAGAGACTGTTATAGCAGAACCCATTCGAAATTCAATATGCTGGAAATTGAGTGCTGCTATCATAAAAACTTGATGCTTTACTTGTATTTTACTCATTTGTGCTTGGTATCTACATTTGCCTATTGTGGTTTATGGGGCTAGGTTTTCATTATGTGTTGGATGTTCATCATAAACAGTGGTTCTCTTCTCTTTTGAACTTCTGTCATGATTTGTGCTGGTGCTTTGCTTAAATTTGGGAATTTCATTTTATTGCAGGACCTTTCAAGATTAATGGTGTTCCTTTAAGGCGTGTGAACCAATCCTATGTCATTGCTACTTCCACTAAGGTTGACATCTCAGGAGTTAATGAAGAGAAGTTTGATGACAAGTACTTTGCCAAGGAAGTAGAAAAAAAGAAGAAGAAGGGTGAGGGAGAGTTTTTTGAAGCTGAAAAAAAGGTTTGTTAGTTTTTCCTTCTTTTTATTATAACTTAAGCAGTCCTAATCAGGTTCATTTAATTAAATGTGCTGATTATCTACTCTTTTACGTTTCCTCAAAAAAATGCAGGATAAGAGGAAACTACCAGATGACAAGAAAGAAGACCAGAAAGCTGTTGATGCCTCTTTGATAAAGTCCATTGAGGGAGTCCCAGACTTGAAGGCCTACCTTGCGGCAAGATTTTCGCTGAAGTCTGGCATGAAACCTCATGAACTTGTCTTTTAGATGGAATTTTGCATTTGGTTGTACTATCAGATGGTATATGGGCAAAACCTAAACCCTGAGTTACCATCTTTTGTATGCAAGTACTTCAGTTTTCCTGACTAATCCTTTGGTTATGTCATCAGTTTTCCTTCCGCAACCTGTGGTCAGTTTGGCTCTTAGGTCTCTTATGAAAATACTGATGGTATGGTTTCCACAAATTTATGAATAAAGTGTGAGAGTTAAACCGACATGTTTGTTCCATGCGAGAAAAGAAGAGGAGACGAATAGGAAATACATATAGCTTTTTCAAAGGTGGAACAAGGACGAGGAAAATAAGTAACAAAATGTCAATTTATTTTGAATAAGGTGAAGACATTGTTGTAAATGATGGATTTCATGAACCTTGAATTAATCGAAGAATGGACCAGTGAAAGCGTTTCCACAAAGAAAAATAATATGAATCAATGACCGCTTAGGATAAGGAATTCTAGCATTGACTTGAGATAGCAATCATGTTATTGTAGATTTACTCCACTATTTTGCTCTCTGCTCTGCTTAATCGTACGGTTTACCGTCTTTTCTGGGATGGAGACTTGACATCCCCTAAACCTTTGCGCTGCACACGGTCTGTCCAGTTCATATCCCTCCCGTTGAAAGCCTTGTTCAAACCTCACAACCCCTCTTAAAGCTTTCTTATTGGGACTTTCTGTTATATATAGTATAGATTTTTCCATTATTAAAATTCTTGAGCCTTTGGGAATTCAAATCCATTATTAAAGTTCTTGAGCCTTTGGGAATTTAAATGTCTGTGTGATAATATTGAAATACAAGATATTTAATGAAGGGTTCGATATTTGAGTTGGATTGATCAGGGATGTGAGATATTTTCTTTCTTTCTTTTTTCTCAATGAAGAGACGATAATCCTTATTTAAACCAGACGGGTTAGCTGATATTTACACTGACAGCTCTTAGTTAGCAGTCTTGGGGCCAATATTTCCAAGCCTTTGGATTTGGCCTGATTTGCAAGACCAAAATGTAGGATTTGGAGATTCCGGGGGTCCATGGTCCCCTCGGTCCTGATTAAGTAGCTATGCAGGCCCTTGCCGAAGTCATTTGGTTCTTGGAAATTCCTTTGGAGACACTTTCCCTCCGTCAGGCGGTAAATAAAACTACTCCCTGTAAGATTACGAAGAACAGGAAATATTTGTCCATCAATTTAGTCAAACAGCCTTGTTCTGGTCATAATACCAATCACCAAATCTCTAGTTCATTGAAGCAGTACAGAATCTGCTTCCATACTTCCTTTAGCATTAATGCAGCCGAAGAGAAACTTTGCAAGTGGATCTATTAATATCCTACATCATTATTAATTAAGTTCACATTTCGGCTTACTTCTTTCTGGTTAATTTTTTTTTTTTTATTTTGACCCACTTTATTGTCTATATTTGCTAGTCATTTGCTGCTAATTGGCATTATAAAATTGTTGATGGCGTTTGTTTCTTAACGACTTACGCTTTTGTTTTGGAATTAGTCGTTTGGTCAGCCTGACATTTTCCAAGTTGAAGAATATATATATATACAGCTAACCTATGTAGAAAATAAATATAATTAAGATCGATACATAAGTTGATGTTGACTATCTCGATGTTAAGATAAAACACCTCTTAGCACAATATTTAATACTTGATCAGATGTCTAAAGAGCGCCTGACCAAAAGAAACCCTAAAAGGGTAAAACATAGCAGAGACTTTTAACACTCTTACGGTATTTACAAGCACATGATCTACTAATAGACTAAACAGATAAAACAAAAAACAAGCAATGAATCAATGATGGAAATAATTAACATTGTTTCACTTCCTTAGGCAGTTTGCGCTAGCTTAGGATTTTACCTACCAGTAAGGTCCGTAAATGGAGTAAGTTGGCTTCCTGTAAGAGAGTTATCGATTCCACTGAAAGATGGGGGCATGGCTGGCCACACAAACGAAGGCCTTTCTTGGGGTACCTCTGGGGGATCCGCTTCCCCTGTAAGAACCTGCAAAACAGTTTTCATAGAAGGCCTGTAGTGTGGGTTTGGATGGCAACAGGCCAATCCCAGAATGAGCGCACACTCTACTTCTTTTTCATCAAAGTTCCCATCCATCCTGGAATCCGCGGCGTCGGTGATCCTTCCCTTCCTGTAGAATTCCCATAGCCAATTGACAATGCTGTTGTTATAGTTATTCTTCTCACTTTGGTTACCGGGCTTTCTCCCACAAACGACTTCCAGGACAAGAACGCCAAAGGAATAAACATCCGTTTCAACCGTGGCCCTGCTAATGAGAAAGGTCTCTGGGGCCATGTAACCAGGTGTGCCAGCAATCTCAATCGTGGAGTGGTGTGTCTTTTCTTTTTCTTGAATAGTTCTAGCCAATCCAAAATCTCCTAGCTTCGCGTTGAACTTTGAATCCAACATTATGTTGCTGGCTTTTATGTCGCGGTGAAGCACTCTCTTCTGACAACCATTGTGAAGATACTCTAGTGCTTGAGCCACTCCTTTTATTATGCTTAGCCTTTGCTCCCAGCTTAATGTTGATTCCTCCATGCTTGCCTTGTCGTCGCAAAAGATGAACTTATCAAGGCTTCCGTTTGGCATGTACTCGTACACAAGAAGGAGTTCGCGACTTTCATAGCACCATCCGATTAACTTCACAAGGTTTTTGTGATTGAGGTTGCCAATTGTTGTTACTTCTGCTATGAATTCTTGCTTGCCTTGATGTGACTTCTTCGATACTCTTTTGACAGCTACGTCCTTGCTTTTCCAGGATCCCTTGTAGACAGTTCCGAACCCACCTTTCCCAAGCTTGTACTTGGGGCTAAAATTGCTAGTTGCTAGTTTCAATTCTTTCAATCGAAACTTCCTTGGAGCCATATTGGAACGTTTAATCTCATCTTCTATGTTCCCTTGTGCACCCTCCAAATCCCCCTCCGTGGGTACCCTCCTCCAACACAAGTAAAAGGCAACCCCGATTAACAGAGCCAGACTCGCTACCGGAACCGTGATCCAAACCCACAACAAATTTCGACCACCTCCAATATCTGTTCCAAAAAATGCCCACGATTTGACACAGTTTAGTTCTGTCTCATTGCTTGTTGAAGCAGAGAATCCAACAAAAACCTTCTGTGGAAGATAGGCAGAGAGATTAAGAGGCCGAGAAAGCACAAGAGTCTTGTTGTCCCCCACAAAAACTGTCAAGTTTTTACCGTCATATTGAAGATGTACCCTTAAATCCTCACCTCCTGAAATATTAACACCGTAGCTGGTTAAAGACACTTGCTCAATTGAGTCGATGCTGTTTATGTTTAAGCCAATATGATTTCCATCCAAGTCTTCAGCGTAGCTCTTCCTTGTGTCAAATTCCACCGCCACCACCCTAGCTTGAGAAGAACCATTCAAAGTCGAATTTACAATCCCGAGCCATTTTCCTTCGCTGCTCTCTGGAAGACCAGAATTCGTGGTTATTACGAAGGCCAGGCCTTCACCGCCAGGAGACGTTCGCTTTTGGATATTGAGGACGAAAGTTGTATTAAAGGAAGCGGTGGTGCCATTGTCTTTCCAAAGCCCAAAGGGTTTCTTATACAAGGCTCGTCCTGAGAAATTTACTATGGGAGCTCCAATAAAATCCGGAGTAACTTGGATGGCTCCATTGACTATGTAAGAATTCCGGCTCAAGATGAGCAAACTTTCATCTTCTTTCTGGAAGGATGAAAAATTAAATTCCAAGCAGCTTACCCGAATAAGAGCCTGACTCAGGGACGCTGCTAGGATTATTAAAAAGTAGGACAGTAGAGAAGAGCACATTCTGCTAGTGAAACACTGGAATAGCCTCACCGGTTAAATTTCCGGTTATGATGAATAAAGTTGGATTGGAGGTGATATGTTTTAAATTCACAGGTGATTGTGTATTTATAAATACAAACAAATTTGGAAAACAAGTTTGGTCAACCCAATAAGTTGAACGATCGGGCAACTTCCATGTATTTTCTTGCCCTTCTATTGCACTTAATATCTTTCTACTCTTGGAAAAAGTTGGAGTATTGGACTTTCCCTCTAGATTATGACAGCATTTTAATAATTGAAGATTAATCAACTAATTATAATTCTTAATACTTCTGTGATTATGTCACTCATAATTTCTCTAACAACACGTAAAGAATTAGGGATTAATTCTTATATACTTTCGTAGAATTTTTGAAGAAAAAACAATAATACATGTAAGCTTTTGAATCTTTCTCCTGTGGATATCGGGCACTGTGACGGAATCATATCATATAAATTATGTTCTTATCTGCCGTTTATTTCAATATCCTCCAGACGTGCTTATATTAATCCCATTCAAAGTTTAAAATGGAGTGATGACTTTTCATGATTTTTTTTTTCGAAAACCAATATACAACTTCCAGAACGTATAGTTGACAATGATCATGGTCAGTAGTCAACGTAGAGTTATGCTTATCCATTGGAGTGACCTTTGAATCTCATGTTATGTTACTTGTTTGGTCAACTCTCTCTCTCAAGAAACTGTGTTTGGTAGAACAGAACAGGAAATGGAGGAGGAGAAAAGGGTGAGGAAAGAAACAAAATTGTGAATATCTTGGACTTATTTGATGAACGAACGAAATAGGATTTTCTTTAAACAGATAGTCATCGTCTGTTTATGAATTGAAAAGACATAATAACCTTTAAAATAAGTATTCTTCACACTTCAAAGCTAAATTTCTTCTATTTTTCTTAGTCATACATAATTTGTTCAAAATATATATGGAAGACTACGTACCGTGCAAGTACATTGGATTTCAAATTTTGTATTAATTAAGATTAAAGTGAAATTTGGATTATTTAATACTAAGGGAGTTTTTGGTTGAGTGGAAATGGAATAACCATTTCATAAGAACAAAATAAAAAATGAATAACTATTATATAGTTTAATTTATTAAAATAAAATAAAGTATGAATTATTCTAATGTTTGATTGGAAGCTCAAATAAAAAGATTAAAACAATGGTGAGACACCTCATATTACTTTTTCACTTAAAGTTATTGTATAAATATTTTTGCCATGTCTTAACAAGTAAATCAGAATAGACATGTCACTAGAAATAGAATATCATATCAACATAAATATGCAATTGAACAAAGTTATTAAGTTGTGAACTTTTTTGGTACTTGTAAATGACTTACGGATATATTCTCTTACTTTGTGGTGAAAGGAGGGGAAAGTTAAAATGCTAGCTGACTTTGATGGCTCGACGTGACCCTTTAAAGGGTTGGCGAACTGTTGAAGCCAAGCCCCAAGCCGTTGATATGGTGATGTTCTTGTAATTAAGTCTGCAATATTTCTAGCTAAATTAGTTAGTACTCCAACCAAAGGGAGTTGTTGAACAGGAAAATCCTCCAAATTTACAGCCCAAACCTAGTCCAAATTCATAACAACCTATCTTTCTATTTGCATGGAATTATGCGGTAAATTGTTTTTACGGACGTTGACCACCATGGCCGTTGCTAGAACGTTTGCTATGGTAATATATGTTGGATATTTTCAAGCGTAGAACGCAATCTCACGTTGAAAAAGAGAAACAAATTCTTTAAATAAAAAAAAGAATAAGTTCATAATGAGTGGACTAAATTGGGTTAAAATATAAATTAGATCATGGTTAAGCTTTTCAAATCATGGTTAGTCTTGAAATTAATTAAATTAATAATATATAATTAATATACTATAAAGGTACTTGACACTTATATTTGTTTTTAAATACTAATAGAAAAAATCTCTTCTTCTTTTTTTTAATATTATCCAGATTTTTTCTATATCATTGTAGATTAATTTTGTCAATGCAAAATACAATTAATCACTAGATTTCATTATATTTTCGAAATTTATCGTCTACAACTTTTTGGCACACTATTAATAGAGACGAATAAAACTTAAAACTAATAAAATTGATTACACACACCTTGAAATTATTTCATTATTTTCAATTCTGTATGTTGACAATATACATCTGCAAAATGAGTTTGGGTATGTTCATCATTTTCTAGATTCTCTTTTTATTTGTTTGCACCATTCATTCTCAGCTATTGACCGATGAAATTTCTTTAACTTTTAGTGCTCGGTTTATAAAAACGATAGTTTAAGACATTAATTTGGGAATGAGGGTTGAAGAATCGAGTTGCAGAGAAAAACTGGGCTTTAGTATTCAGAGAAGAAGAGAAGCATGTGAGACACACGTGATCATTTAAAAAGGAAGAAAACAGATACGTGTGTTGTATCTAAATTAACTTACCAATACTCACCATTTTTACTTTTACCTTTACTTAGAAAGTTAGTGAATTTACAGCCAACTTAACTATAACTATTTTTTCCTCCTTTGTAACAAACTTTTAGTCTTACTTTTCTTGTATATAAAAACAGAGCTATGTAATTGTTTTCCTTGTGCAATGAAAGATTTTCCTTTCCACAGGAATTTCCCTCGAGCTTCCTTCCGTGGTTTTCAACGTAGGATTCCTCGGCTCCACCAACAAGTCAAGGTATCTTATCTCATTATGCATGATTACTGAAAAATCACCTTGACGACCACTATTTTGTTCTTATAAACCCTCCAAATTTGATTATTTATTTCAACTATTATATTTTTCTTTTCTTTTTTTTCTTCTGCAAGGAATTGATGAGGAAATTTCTTCACGTCACCTATCCAAGGAACAGTTTTTGGAAGGTAAAAGATTAAAAAAAAAAAAACTAAAAAGGTAGCCTTACTAACTAGTTCTTGTATTATTCTACCAATCCCCAAATTTTCATAAAAATAAAGATTAATTCAGATTAGTGTTATTATCAGGAAAAAAAAAAGATTTCTCAATTAAATTAATAACAATTGATCATCAAACTTTTGAAGATGATTTCTTTTAAATTACACATATATAAATATATGCATATAAATATATACAATGTTTGAAGATCGAACTTTTTTATATGGATGGCTAGCGTTCACTGTCGATGACTTAAGAGCCATATGTATTTTGAATTTTATGGATGCGACTCTCCAAGGTTAATTATTGTCTAATATAATCTTTGTATTTATTTATGACACTTTTGCGTGGGACCATTTCTTATTAATTCCTTTATGATAAAACCATTTTGCTAACTGTTCAGTTTGATGCCACTAGGAAGGATGTTTCCAATTATTAGGTGAGGGATTGGACTTTGGGTTTTGGAGGAGGAAAAGGCATCTCCAACGTGCTTCACATTCCTGTCTAATTGTGGTCTGTTCATGGCTCCTGTCTCCATCGGAAAGAAAATGGAAATCTCTTTTATTTTTTTGATTACGTCAACTGTTGAATTTAATATTATAAAAACATAGATCAACCGTGACTGTTTCACCCGCACCCCTGAATACTCTCTTCATTTCATTAACTACTAATTTAATGTTACTTATAGTACAAATTTTGCATTTATTACTTATATTATTTTGATATATTTGAAAACTTTTTCATTAAATTTTCTTAGGAAGTATTAAAGAGTCGAAAATTTAAAATGAAAGGAAGTAAAAATCGAAAAAGATAATGGTAAAATATCAGATAAAAATATTACTTGACTACTTGTGCAACGGAGGGCAGTAAATTTGCAAGAAAACCCATCCCTGGTACGATCAAAGCCTGCTTTAGTGGCATTACCAATCACTTTAGCCACAGTTTAATAATTATGCTTTCAACATCATTATCTTGTGCTTCTTACACTAACACTAACGACTAACTATAAAGAACGAAAAAGACCCACACCCTTGATGCAAAATTGCCTTCCTTATGTCTCATAATCCTAAACATCTTGAGATACAACAAAATGCATAGAAACACCATATTATCGCATGTTACCTTCCTGCAAGACGTCAATCATATTGTAGATGCGCTTGTCGGCCTTTGACTGAACCTGCACTTGAAAAATATTTACAATCAAACGGTGATATATATAAGAGTACATATGAACTATGCCAATGGAATTCCTTCCCCACCCCATGAAAGAAAAAGATCAAGGCATTTACTATCAGCATCATGAACTCCAAAGAATACAATTTTCATGAGCTGAAACTACCAAATGCAATTTTCTCCTTTAGCAGTTTTTCAATATAATCTGGGCATCATTAATCCATTTAGACTCATGAACAATTTCTTTCGAAATTTGTCAGAGTTGAAGATATTTACTACAGATATTCAAAATCCCACCTATTATTGGCTGAGCATGTGGCAGTTATCCCCTCAAAGCGGACCTTGTTGTAAACAGTAAAAACAAAACATTCTGTAAAATACTAGATTAGACTCAAAGTGGCTGGGGAAAAAGAAATAACAGCACCTTCTTAGCAAGGAAAAGTACAGCATCAACAGTACCCTCGGCATATATCGATCTGCCACAAACATTGTGCTGAAACTCAAATGAAACCCTGCAGAAGTATTTTCAAAAATTGATCAAAGAAATTTCATTTGATGTTTCCAAGTTGACGAAGAAATAGTTATAGATGAGAATGTTAGTCATTACGTTTCATCAGGTGATGTTAGACAATACAAATGAAAAGCATGACCAGCCAAATGCTCTTCTGGAACTCCCACCATCTCGATCTGCTGCTTGGGATCGCGGATCATTTGTATCTGAAAAAAGAAAAGGAAACATCAATGATTAAAAAGTCCAAATTTTAGCAGGAGCTCTTTAATCAAAGAAATTTATCATGACAATAAACTGGTGAATTGCAGATGGGCAGATGGACCATTGTCACTTACTCTTAAAAGCAATATCCTCAACAAGAAAAAACCTAAAAACAAAAAAAAAACCTCTCTCTTTCTCTCTCTCTCTCTCTCAATTGCATTGAGAAAATATATGAACCCCCCTCCCAAAAAATGAAATAGAATAAAAAAAAAGCGACTATAGAAGGTGATAGAGAAATTGCAATATGATCAGAAAAGGAAGAACAAACTTCTATAATAATGCCACCCAACAATGCCAACCAACAATTCTGAATTGACATGTCAGGAAAAATAGTCTATAAATATGGAACCAAGATACAAACACACACACACACACGCACGCGCGCACGCACGCACACACACACACATGTATGTATGTATGTATGCATGTATGGGATTATATAACAAACCAATGCCACAAGAATATATGATAAACATGCACCTGATCCATATCAAATGACACCCCCAACTTCTGAAAGCAAGATATTACAGCCTTAGCAGTCCCTGAGGTGTCCAGTTTGCTTGCTTGATGGGACTCCATCACCTTGAATTATAAAAAATAAGCATCGGCTTTATTACTAGCACATCAAAATCAACTTAGTAGAATAAAATCACCTTTTGATTTCTGAGATTCAATTGTCTAAAGAAGTATTTCTTAAAGTTAAAATGAGTTAAGGCTCTACTTTGAAATATTGGTGAAGACAATCAATGTGTAACCAATAGGACTAACGGCACAGACATCAGGACTAATTACAAATAATATTCAAGAAAAGTGAAAGCAGTCCAAAAAAATTTTACAAACAGAAAACAAGTTTAATATAAGTTTCTAAACTCCCTATAGCATGTAAACACCATTGGATGTGATTATTAAATTTATAGTCAGCTGTAAACTCCAAAAGTTAACAGATATTTCAGTTCTTCATTTTTGGCACAAAGGTTTTTGAGCAGCTATTATCCAAAGAAAGAAGCAAGAGAAAAGCACCAAAGTACCATATGTTTCAATAGTTTCCAAAGGTGACATCCTATGTTACTCAGACTCAAGGGTGACTATTGAATTGGATATGTATCCGACACATGTACAATTGTTTTTGAGTTATTTCATATATATGAGGGGTCAGACCTCCATACCCATGTCCGATGGGTATGTGTCATACACGGGTACTTCAAGGAAAATGATGAGTTGGAGCAACATCTGTTCAAAAAATCTCAATATCAAACTGGCTTTTTGATAGTGCGCCAAAAAGTTCCATTTTACAGCCTCAATTGTTCTTTAATTGTGCAATTGGTTATACCTTATAAACCTTGTTTCAAATGTTTTTCAGATTTCAGCAAAATAAAACTCGAAGGTTAAATAATGCAAACTTTTCAGCATTTCAATCTACATTAACAAGATTTTTTGGTGGCTCTCTTAATTAAATATACCAAAGTAATAGTGACATAGCTTGGCATATTCAAAGTAATAGTGACAGAAAAAATACCAGAAATTGCATTACAAATTTACAATGGATTTAACTAAAGCAAGGCTTAGAAGTTAAAGTGGAAGTAACAATTAAGGAACCAGACACATAAAAAATCACTACACAAGAACCATCCTAGCATATTTTCATGTCAGAAACAGCTTAGAACTATATGAACCATGAAGATAAGCGACAAAATTTCAGTCCCAAGAAATTGCACTAAGGCAAGGCTCAATTGGAAATTTGGAATTAATTATATTGGCCGGGGGGGGTGTTGGACCATGAAACCTACACAACAATAAAGGCTACCATAACTAGGAGTCACAAACCAAAACCCTTCAATTATTTTTCTGGCAAGCCATAGATCACACTTTTGGAATGTTCTTTCCAAACAACCTTATTGAAACAGTACCTGCAGAGAATATCCAGAGAAGGCTCCAGGAAATTGCTCAGCCATGATCTCCATGGCTGCAAGAAAGGCAACAACCTAACAGAGATGTCAGTATTAACCTACAATAAGAAACTATATTTTCGAACTATTTAAAGTGGTATTTCAACTATTTAAGGGTTAGATGACCTGTTTCCCCATTTGTGGTGAGATCACAGCATAAACATTTGAATCTTCAACAGTCTTATACAGTCGATCCCTGTCTCCACCAGTGGTTCCCATAACAAAAGGCACTCCAACTTTGGAATATAGCTCAGCATTATCTATATTTCGAAAAACCACATCCCCAAAAAGAAACAAATGAAGAGATCAACTCATAATGTTGAACTTGAGTAGCATGCACAAATTTATTTAACAAAACTGTCATAAGATAGTTCATGATATAACTGAGAGAAAAAAATCAGTCATGGTGATAGATTATCTCTAAAACATGGCTTCAGCTTTTAGAAACATTATTCCTTGGACTATCAAAAAATTTCTCACTCAAGTTAAGCTTGCTTTATTTATTTCATTAATGTGAAATATAAGATAGTTTATATGTATGTTTCTCAACAGGTTACCATTAACTGCGGCAGGCACACTGTAGTCTACCATGACCAGGTTTGGATACTCGTGAAAGACAGAAGCAAGGATGCTTTCTCTTTCAGAAGGACCATGGACCAGAATCTCTTTGCCACACATTTCAATAGTTTGCCCAGACTCCTTCTCAGCACCAAAAGACACAGGAACAATATGAAGTCCAGCAGAATCTGCTGCTTTGATAACAGCCTTTCCCATTTTGCCAGTACAACTATTTACCTACAAATAAAGGAACAACAAAAGTAATGGAGTGATTATTAAGCCATGTTATATGGACATCATTCTTATAAAAAAGAATAATAACTACTTTTCGCAAGTGTAGTAAGTAGTCCTCTGAACTCAAAAGAGCATCAAGTTGGGGAAGCAACATAGAGCAAAAAGAAATGACGACTGACATAGAAAAAAAGGTGGCTTTCAATATGTGGCCTCAAACCAAGATTTAAACAGAGTTTATTTAAGCACACTTGACATTTGAACTGTAATAATCACCGTTAACAAGACAGCTAAGAGATTAAGCTCCAATTGGTACAATTCCTAGGTAAGTTTGGTAACATCCTACCCTTAAGAAAAGTTTACCTATCAGAATCCAAGAAAAAAGTACCAGAAACTGTACAGAATTTGATAACCTTGATGTTAGTGTAATAATTAGTGTAAGCAAGTCATCCCTGAAGTAGCTATCTGTGTTGCATGATCAAAGGTTTGCTGATTGAATGATGCACACAAGATAAAAAATGTCTATCAAAACAAGATGCTTTGTTTGCCATTGATAAATTTAGAGCTTTGAGGGAAAAATATCATCAATTAGTTCTAGTGACAATGTTCCCCATCTAAAGTTTATAGACAAATCAATCCAATTCAAGCACATTGCATTGAAAAGTTTCTTCTTCAACAAAAAGGAAAAATGGTACCATGATTGGGATGGCGAGGTCCAGGGAAGTTGATTTCTGGTTATGTTGGACGGCTGTGGTAGACATGGATAAGGACATTGCCGCTGGGATTGAACCAAAAGCTGCTTTCTTTGCAACAATACCTTGTCTTCTGTTGCCTTTAGATAACGATGGTAACTTCTCCGACCGAAACCCATTGGCAGAGACTTTAAGCAGAGAAGCCATTTTGACTGTCAAAATAAACAACTAACTAAATAAATAAAACCTTCATATCCAAAGCTCGATTACAAACATCTCACAGTTAGAAATTCTACTAGAATAAGTTAGTAAAGTATCTTAACTAAGAGGAAAGATTTAAGGTTTAAGATATTTTAAAATTAGCATCCAACATTAATCGATAGAACCAGTTAAAATTAACAAAATTTAAAATTAATTATCATCCAAAAATTTAAGTTGAAAATGAAAAGAATAGCAGAATATATATGAAAATGCAAGAATTTCTATATAAAAAAAAGACAAAAAAACCGCAAAGAAGTAATGCTGTACAGAAAAGCAAGCACTGACAAAGAGCAAGAGAGAGAGCGACGAACTGGAGCGCAGATGAAGAAGGGCCGCCGGGAAGAACGGATGTGGCGGCGGCTGGAAAAAGATGGAGGAAGAAGAGAAAATGTGACAAAACTCCAGCTCGTTTGGAGTTAAAGAGTTGGCGAAGAAGAGCTAGGCAGAGATTTTATTTAATTTATTTTTCTATACTTTTGATTTAATTTACTTTGACCAAGAAAACCCTTTTTATTATTGTTGAAAATGTAATCAAAATATTTGATTAAAATAATTTATTTTTCTATACTTTTGATTTAATTCAGGATCATAACTTTAAAATATTTCTTAAGGACTTTTCTCCTTTTTCTTAATTTTTTTTCAATATTTGTAGAAATGGAAATGAAAATAGTAGAATTTATTTAGCAAAATTTCAACTTTTATGGTTGCTAAATTGAAGTGATTTTAGAACCACATGCACATGTTTTGAAATCCAAATTCGATGAATTAAAATTCATTAATGAGTCATCATATATTTATAAAATAATTTAAAAATAAAATAAAAAAATTTAAGTTCTTGTAAAAATCTTTCACCTAATACTAAAAATACAACACTCATGCAAACCATTTGAGACACCTCTGAAAACGATTTTCAAATTTCAAAGAACATCGAAGAAAAGAACAAAAAAAAATTATTCTTCAATTTTAAAGAATTTCCAAAAATTGTACTTGCATATCTCATTTGATAAAATTATTATTTATCTTTGAATTTTTTAGCTTATTTTTGACACAAAATTTACATGCACATATTCATGATTTAATATGATCATCCCAAAGAGCCCATGCTTGATTTGAATTAAAATAAGGAAGAACTTTTTTGGTTTTGAGAAGAAAACTAGGGAAAACTTAAAGAAGGTTCTCTGTGTTATTTTCCTCCAGTTCCTTAATAAGAATAAGCCAAGTGTTGTACATAAATATATATATATATATATTAAAAAAGAGAAAGAATAAGCCAAGCCTATGATGTTTTTAAGTTGGAAAATAAAATTTGTGTGAGATTCATGCCAAGTCAAAAATTTTATATACAGGATTTAATTTAATGGAGAAAACTATAGAAAAAAGATAGAATGAATTGTATGTAAAAAAAAAAAAGAGTGAGCTATTTATGATAAATTATTTATCTTAAGAATGGTATCTGAAGTTTGATTGTCAAACACAAGAAAGTTTTGTTTGGTAATCTAAATGCTTAAATTACAAGTCTATCAATATAGTTACTCTGTATGCAACAACTCTCCTGTCCACCAAAGGAAAACACTGAAAGAGGACAAAATTTTTACTTTGAAATATTTGACGGGGGTCATCTGCCACTGAGTTCCGTTGTTGTGGTAAGATGACCTCCGGTGATGGAGTTGTCCATCTCTTCTCTAATGACTGGAGGCGCGGCCGGCCACATGAAAGCAGGCATTTCAGTAGGCACGGCCGGTGCAGCTACTTCCCCTGTAAGAACCTGCAAAGCAGTTCTCATAGAGGGCCTCTCAAATGGGTTTGGATGGCAACATGCCAGCCCCAACATAAGTATGCACCTTGCTTGATCCTCATGGAAATCTTTGTTTAATCGAAGATCTATGACATCAGTGATTTGTTCCATCCTATGATGTTCCCATACCCACTCTACGATGCTTCTGTCGTAGTTGTTTTGCTCATTTTGATGCCCAGGTTTTCTCCCAGAGACAACTTCCAGTATAAGTACTCCGAATGCATAGACGTCAGTTTCGACAGTTGCCTTACCGGTGTGAAAAACTTTCTGGAGACATGGAGCCAGGTGTTCCTGCAATCTCCTTGGTTGAATGGTGCGTTTTCTCATTCAATTGAACTGTTCGGGCCAGTCCAAAATCTCCCAATCGGGCATTGAAGTCTGAATCTAACATTATGTTACTAGCTTTTATGTCTCGATGAATAACCCTTTTCTCGCAACCATTATGGAGATAGTCCAGCGCCCTGGCTACTCCACAAATGATATTGTGCCTTGTTTCCCATTTCAGAGTTGTATCCGCATTGCTTGGAATTGTATTCCCAAATATGAACCTGTCTAAACTCCCATTTGGCATGAACTCATAAACGAGGAGGAGTTCGTCGCTTTCATAGCACCAACCCAATAGTTTAACAAGGTTCTTGTGGTGGAGGTTGGTGATGGTGGTCACTTCTGCTATAAAATCCTGCTTTCCATGTCGTGTATTCTTTAGAATTCTTTTCACAGCTACCTCCTCCTTTCTCAAAATTCCTTTATAGACTGTGCCAAATCCTCCACTACCCAGTTTGTTATTAGCACTGAAATTACTTGTGGCAGCTTTAAGTTCCTTCAATCTGAATTTCTGGGGAGCAGTGGATGACCTTTGAATTTCTTGTTCAATCTCCTTCTCGTCATCCTCCTTTTGTTTCATACTGTTTTTGTGTCTCCGATATAACAAGTAGGAAAATCCAACTAACAAAATGATCACAATTATTGGAATCAAGATCCAAAGCCAAAGAAGATTGACTGAACCTTTAACTCTAATTTCAAAACTGGTGAACTTCCATGACCTCAGAGCATTGACCTGGGTATTCTCTCCTGTTGAACCTGAAAATCCCAGAAAAACATCCTCCGGAAGATGTTTAGACAGATCAAGCTCCACGGTGAAAATTGGATTCCCCATGTTCTGCTCACTCGTTCTAGTTAACACGACAAAAACAGTCATTTTGTCAGATTTTGCATCATACTGGATGCTAGCGGTGATATCTTCACTACTTGAAAGATTAACACCGTGGCCTATTAAGGGTTCTTGCTTGATGGAGTAGATGCTTTTCAGATCTACTCCAACATGGTTATCGTCTACATCCTCTGAATCACTCTTCCTAGTATCAAATTCCACAGCAACTATGCTGTTGACATTGATGGTACTTACATTTACAATCCCAAGCCATTGACCTGCACTATTGCTTGGGAGGGTCGTGCTGTCAGTTAATATGAAGGCTAGTCCCTCGCCGCCAGGAGTGGTCTGCGGTCTGATGTTAATCACAAAGGTTGAGCTGAATGATGACTTGGTGCCTCTTAGCTTGTCCCACAGTTTAAGTGGCTGGTTATACAGGATTCTTCCGGATGCATCCGCAATAACAGGACTCACTTGAATGGTATTCCTGATGATCGAGGAATTAAGAAAAACAAAATCATTGGCATCTGCTGTGCTGAATGATTGATAATTGAAATTCAGGCATTGAACCTGCATAAGGCTGCTGCAGATCACAATTGCTTGCACTAGCAGCTTAGCAGCTGGGAAGAAGGGCATGGATTTGGGGTCAGAAATCGTGTCAAGAATTGGCAAGGGATTTCTGAAACTGTTGATGCTAGTACAAGCTGAACATAGAAATTTCTTGCAGTCATAAAATAAAAAAAAAAAAGATATAATCACTTTATTAGCAAATATCCTGTTTAAAGTGACAAACAGTTCATTGAGGACATAGGGAGTATTTTTCCAATTCCCTGTATCTTGGTCAAAGCTTCTGGGTTTGCAAAAACGTACAGGGCCCGCTTCACATGCCGTGATGGACATCGAAGAAATCCATGTAATCCTGGTCAAAATCAGCTTGACAATTAAATAAAAAACAATTAGCTGGCTCTCGCTGTTTTATTGCTATTCCAGCAGCCAAGACTGATGGATGGAATGTGGGAAGGACCCAGAACTTATACCTGCCTGTCTGTCATTTGAAGAAGGGAAAATGTGATAAGACTTCATTAATTTTCTTCCAATCCTCTGGTGGAACTTGTAGTTTTCAGAAGTGTCAATCTCTTAACAACTAGCTTAAATTGTGGCAATTACTTATTTCTCTGGATTCGCCTTCCCAAACATCCTTCTCACTCCATGATCAAAGAAAGATGAGGGAACTGATTTACATGCATAATGCTCATCCGGTGTCTACTAAATTTTGGCTGACATTAGCCAAAAGTCTTTGTAATAAAAGGTTAATGATTTGTAAAGGTATCACTGCACGCTTAACCAAAAAAGTTGCTACCAAACATCCTTAAACTGTTTCGAATCAACATTTTACTATATATATTTCGATGCAATATTTTGACAAGTTATCATGACTTTTTTCTATTTTTATTTTGAACATGAATTTAATGATTATTAATGCCATATTAAATAAGTTAAGACTGGATGTTTTTGCTACCATCACTTCAATATGTAAATCGAGCAGCATTAGCACTTGGCTGCGTGTACGGTAAGAGAAAAGTAATATAAAAATGAGACCCACTATTTTTATTATAATTTTTATGTAAATATTATAATATAAAATTTTCAATGTAAAACATATTGTATAGATAATTAATTACATTAATTAATAATTAAACTAAATTCACAATTTTTTTTATTCCATATTATATATAATATGTTTCTGCAGCATAATCTGTGATATACATATATATGTATTCATTCTTTTAGCCATATGTATTAATTGTATATATTTTCCTTTAGCTTGAGTCCAGTGATACGTGAAAAGGATCCTTTTATCAAAACAAATATATACTCAAACAAATAATTTAAATTGATTTTATTATCATTCTTAACTTATATTTATAAGTAATGTGATAATCAAGTTTGTGGATTATGATGGTCAATTTTTATTCAATTAATTATTAAACTTAATAAGTTTTAGATCTAGAACGTATATTTTATATAAAAATCTATGAATTACTTAAAATTAAATGTAAATTAAAACAGGGTAATGAAAAACATGAATTGTTATAAAGATCCTTCCATCAGCCAATTGTTACTCAATGCCAATAAGACATTCTCTAAATGTAAGAATAAAGTCCTAGTACCTTGTAAGTCTTAGATTCAAGTCTTATTATGTATGAGTTTGATCTAATTCATATTCAGTTTTTTCTAACCATGTACATGCTAGTTTGTTGGTTTTTTAATTGTTTAATTTATTTCGTTTTAATTTTTTTATATCCAATGTAATAGTTCTGTACATTTTAAGGGTTATTTGGTTGTTATTGTAATTTTTACTTGTATATACAACTTCATAATTAAATAATAATAATAATAATAATCATACTTGATTAGTTACATTATCAGACAATTGAATATTCAAAATTTAATCATCTATTAGGACACAATATCAACTAAATATTGAAATATTTTATGTTTTAGGTTCTAATTTTCTAGCCAATAGTTAGCCAACATTAATTTGTAAGCACATCCTAAATACCAAGTATCTAAGAAAAAAAGAATTTCTTTGAACTTTCATTAAATATTCAATCATAGTTAATTGTAAATTGTAGAACATTATCTTACTTGTAATAACCAAAAAAATGATAGTATTAGTGTAATTTGCATCTCTTAATCTTTTCCTTTGCAATCATAGAGTTAGAAGTAAAATTACTGAATTGAATCTAATCTCTATTCATATTAAAAAAAAAAAAAATCACACACACAGACAAACACACACATTATTACCTTATTAGTGTTGATCTGTGTGATTATCATTCGAACAAATAAAACAATAAAAAATACTTTCATATAAGATATACTCACTAAATATTTTTTTTAATAATCTCAAAAATATAAATTAGTTGTTTAAATACCCATATTACTTAAGACGCTTTACTTTGTCTCAATTCAATTCAATTGAAGTAGGATATTTTCTGTAATATAGTTTCTTAAAATTTCAATGATAATTTTGTTATATATTCCTAAATAAGCTTAGAAACTTTTTATTATTATTATTATTTAGAAGCGAGTAAATTACATAACATTAGGAATGATTCTTTAAATGTCAACAACTAACTCTCATTCAAAATTTAGGACATGCCTTATGATTGATGCAATGCATCATATGTTTGTAAAGCCATTTGTTTAATCATAATTCAGATGTCAAAGTCTCAAAAATAATTGCTTATAAGTAAGAGGAACAACATATAAAAAACTGAATGAACCAAAGAATATTAGTTCTCATTTGAAGACTTCTAACCTTTATAATGTTTTCTATTTCTGATATGACTTTTTAATTAGTTTTTAAGAAAAAAAAAGTTGTTAATTTAAAGAAGTATTGACTTCATCTTTTCAAGGATTTGAAAATTCTTATATACTCTAATAACTAGTTGATCAGCATTTCAATTAAAAAATAATGATAAAATCAAAATAATAGTGCAAAGAATGTTGATCGACTTAAGAGTGGCTCATCCCCAACGCCTCCTCATGCTGCTTGAATTCATGACCCGTGACACATGCTCACTTAAATTTGTTCTTAATTAACTTCAAAAAACAAAGGAAACCGACAAATTATTACTACCGACAAATAACTGAGATATAACTGTTCAGTTACCCAGAAATTAGTGTGAGAAGATGCATGAAAAAGAGAGACAAAATTCAACAGCTGCCGGGAAATCATGCTCTTAATTTTTTGGATTAATGAGATCCAAAAAATGAAAATGAAATGCAAAATAAAATTTTTGAAGCACATATCGATAACAGAATCAATGCTGAAAGTAGAAATGTTTATTGTCCAAAGTCCTCTTATTGAATCACAGCGGCAAAACACAGAAGAACAGATATAGAGAGACGGTGAGGTTAGACAAGAGTACTGGACACTAGTCTAGGCTATAGGTACGATCAACCCATCAGAGGTCCAACCTAGGGTCATACTCACAAGGCAAGTTCTTCCTCCACAAAACATGCTCCATAGCTCTTCGCCTGATGCAACATCCCTTTCATCCATAACACCCTCTCACCCTCCTTGCAGAACCAACTTTTCCATGTTTTCTATCCATCAAGTGCTCCTTGTATTCTCCTTTAATATTGGCCTGCAACTGTAACACCAAAAAAGTATTTCACAACCTAAATAAAGGGAGCATCTAAATTGATTCCTGACAATTAAACTCCAAATTACCACTCTACATGTGTATTGTATATTGGATTGAGATTCTTACTCTCTGCCAGAATAGATTAAGCAAATCTCACTGAAACCTTCAACCAGCTGCTTCTTGAATAAGATGTTATCAGTGATCTATAGATTGGAACATGCACAAACTTGGTCTGAAGAAGCCTGACAGCAAGCCCGGCATTGAACCTTCGGTGGGATCACTGAAAGGGAGGGTCCTCAAAACAGTTGATTTATTTCAGAAACGATAATGATCTGGAAATTATTAAGGCTTCAGGTTGTACAATGGTAGAAGAAGCCATGACCGAGACAGTAACTGACATGAAGCATCTTAGCTTCTCATCCATATGCACATGTAGAAGGCAGTTCTGCGAGGAAGTGAGATAGTGTCTTGGGTGAAGGGACTGTTGCGTCAGCCAAGGAGCTTATGGGCATATTTTGTGGTGGAAGAACTTGCATTGATTACGACTATAGGATGGTCCTAGGATGCGTTCCTCGGACCTGGAGGTACATTCACTTGCAAGAGAGTAACAGTTAAACTCATGTGAGATCTTCAGAGAGTCGGAGGGTGATGATCCCCATCCAATTCTCTCTCTCCCTCTCCGCAAGGGTCTGAGATCTGATCTCAGTGAAAGCTTAAGCTATATAGGTCAGGCAAAGTAAACGTCATCCTCTTTTTCTTTGTCGGTAGAATTTTTAGCCCTTGGTGTCAATAATTCATTTCCACCGACCATCAGTATGTCTGATTCTCTATGTTCAAATTATCTCGAGACAGAGCATACAGAAAAAGGCAATAACATGCAGTGACAACAAACCTCAAACCAATTTGTAAAAGAGCAAAAGTACATTGTCTAGGCTGTAAAATCTTCAAATGCACATATCGAGACAGGACTTTATGTCATACATTGGTTGTTGGCAGCTTTAAAGGTTCCTTCTTTAACAACACATCAAATAATGTAAGTTCGGTTCGATGAAACTTAGCCACACAAACAGAAAATGAAAAGCAGGGACGATATATGAGCAATCAGTTGTTTTCTTTTCCAGCCGGAAATACAGTTTGATGTTACCCTAAAATATTCAGTTGGTAATAAGAATTATAGTCATACAAAATAATACCAGTCATATCAACTAGAAATTAGTTGGAATGTCCAATAAAGAAAAAACCCTTGGTTGTAAACAGCGACTTCACGGAGTTTACAGAACTTTAAAACAAAAGCAGCCATAAGCAATAATCATAATGCTCAATCCCATCATGCGTCACAATGTTTTGCAGTAGAAAAACATGCCATTAATGGCCAAAAAGGAAAAAGACCAAGCAATTAATATTGCCACAAAATTTCAACAGCAATTCCACTTCTAATTATCTGTTTTAGTCACTAGTAGCCACACCTAAACCACAAAATAGATAACGGAAAAGGTGGGTCTAATGCACGTAGCAGAATTTAGAGCTGAGCTCTGCTTTTAATTCACCAGGACGACCTTGATCTGGCTGCAGCCGTGACAAATTTTTGGGCTCCCATATCTGTGTGTATGCTTTGGAAATGAAAAGGAAATGAATATGTCAGACATTGATTTGTTCATTTTAGAGTAACTTCTTTCGGAATAAAGCATATGATAGATAACACAAATCCTCTGCCCCCTTTCGTGCTCCCATCCGTGCCTCCTCTCCATATTTTTGCCACCTATCCTATCCCTTAATGAGATGTTAAAAACGGCAGTGGCACAATTTTTAACACCGTTAACGTCACTTTAAAAAAAAAAAAACAAAATCTCATATTAGGATTTCTTCCTATTTGCGAACACAAATCCTCTACCCCCTTTCGTGCCCCCATTCGTGCCTCTTCTCCATATTTTTGCCATCTATCTTATCCCTTAATGGGATGTTAAAAACGGTAGTGCCACAATTTTTAACACCGTTAACGTTACTTTAAAAAAAAAAAAATCTCATTCTAAGTTTTCTTCCTATTTGTTGCCTATTGCACTTTTATCTTGTTTTGGCTGCCTGCTTCTCTTTTGCTTCACTTTCACCAAGATACTTTTTATAAGTTTTTTTATTAATTCTTTAGGTAATCACACAAGGATTGCAAACCATCTTCCAACTTGTTTATCCCAAATTGAGCACGTCAATACACATTATGGTAGAAAACACTCTCCTTTGATGCTATTCCAGAGCAATTAGCGATTTCAAGTTCAACAACTTGAGGGAGATTAATTGCCCTTTGAGATATTAAAAAAATACGTTTACTCGGAGAAGCTAATGCATATGTATGTTCTGCAATAAATTTAGTAACACGTAATTTATCATCATATCGTGAAACTTTTAATATAGTTAAGTATCCAAATCTTGTTTCTGGATGATGACTTTTGATATTATCATCTCTTTTATCATTTCTTCGAGTTCCTTGGCAAGAACAACAAAAAACCCTATCTACCCAATTACCATACTTATTCTTATGTCCTTTAGTTCTTTGAATACTAAATCCAACTTCTTTGGCATATCTGTTGTAAAAATCATAAATATCTTGTTCTGTTTCAAATTCCATTCCAATTTTTGGAATAATTTCTTCTGACATATTTTTATGAGCTGAAATCATAATATTAGTATTAGAATCAATCATGTTTGAACACTTATCTTGCTCAAGATTCTGCTCCTCTATTGGTTTAATTGATGGCAGAATATCATCTTCAGTAAATTCTAATCTTTGACATAATCGATCTTTATTAATTATATTTGTAGTTTCTTTACTCATACCCTAAAAAATAAAAAATAAACAAATTTAGTTATCTTTTAAATTAATAGAAGAATCATACCTTCTTTTTCTACTATTTCATTCTACATGCTCAAAAATTTATTAATTAAACACAATTAATGATAAAAATACATCAAATTTGAATTAAACAATACACATACACATATATATAAATATATAAAGTTTAAAAAATAAAAAAAATAAAAAAGCCTAAATTAAAAAGTTAATGAAAAGAGAACCACCTACGACTAAATTTGATATCAATGTTTTCATGCAAGAACAAAATACATAATGAAACATGAATAATTATGAATAAGACAAAAAAAATACTGAATGCCTTTCAAAAGAAAAATATGAAAAACGTTATTTGCAAGCACAAAATTCAATAAAACCTCATGTACTGAATCAATAAATATAAAATTGAAATTTAAAGAATTAATAAAAAAACTTACAAGAAGTATCTCGGTTGAAGTGAAGCAAAAGAGGAGCAGACAGCCAAAACAAAGTAAAAGTGAAGTAGGTAGCAAATAGGTAACACAAATCCTCTGCCCCCCTTTCGTGCCCCTATCCGTGCCTCTTCTCCATATTTTTGCCACCTGTCCTATCCCTTAATGAGATGTTAAAAACGATAGTGGCACAATTTGTAACATCGTTAACGTCACTTTAAAAATTTAAAAAAAAAAACAAAATCTCATTCTAGGATTTCTTCCTATTTGCTGCCTACTTCACTTTTACCTTGTTTTGGTTGCCTATTCTTTTTTGCTTCACTTCAACTGAGATACTTTTTGTAAGTTTTTTTATTAATTCTTTAAATTTCAATTTTATATTTATTGATTCAGTACATGAGGTTTTATTGAATTTTGTGCTAGCAAATAACATTTTTCATATTTTTCTTTTGAAAGGCATTCAGTTTTTTTTTATGTCTTATTCATAATTATTCATGTTTCATTATGTATTTTGTTCTTGCATGAAAATATTGATATCAAATTTAGTCGTAGGTGGTTCTCTTTTCATTAATTTTTTAATTTAGGCTTTTTTATTTTTTTTATTTTTTAAACTTTATATATTTATATATATGTGTATGTGTATTGTTTAATTCAAATTTGATGTATTTTTATCATTAATTGTGTTTAATTAATAAATTTTTGAGCATATAGAATGAAATAGTAGAAAAAGAAGGTATGATTCTTCTATTAATTTAAAAGATAACTAAATTTGTTTATTTTTTATTTTTTAGGGAATGGATAAAGAAACTACAAATATAATTAATAAAGATCGATTATGTCAAAGATTAGAATTTACTGAAGATGATATTCTGTCATCAATTAAACCAATGGAGGAGCAAAATCCTGAGCAAGATAAGTGTTCAAACATGATTGATTCTAATACTAATATTATGATTTCAGCTCATAAAAATATGTCAGAAGAAATTATTCCAAAAGTTGGAATGAAATTTGAAACAGAACAATATATTTATGATTTTTACAATAGATATATCAAAGAAGTTGGATTTAGTATTCGAAGAACTAAAGGACATAAGTATAAGTATGGTAATTGGGTAGATAGGGTTTTTTGTTATTCTTGCCAAAGAACTCGAAGAAATGATAAAAGAGATGATAATATCAAAAGTCATCGTCCAGAAACAAGATTTGGGTACTTAGCTGTATTAAAAGTTTCACGATATGATGATAAATTACGTGTTACTAAATTTATTGCAAAACATACACATGCATTAGCTTCTCCGCGTAAGCGTATTTTTTTAATATCTCAAAGGGCAATTAATCTCCCTCAAGCTGTTGAACTTGAAATCGCTAATTGCTCTGGAATAGCACCAAAGCTGATGATTTATTTTTTTATTTTTGATTATAATACTTAATTAATTTTTTATTTATATATGTATAGGCTCAAATACCATAAGTTCCTATTTCACAAAGAGAAACTTCGAAAGGAGACGAGAAAGATAGATGAAAGATATGACTTCACCAACATATTTTAAATATTATTGTAATTTACTTACGCAAGATAAAAGCGATTTATTTTGCTTTTAAGATAAAACTTTGGTTTTCATATTTGTTAAGTTTTATATAGTTTGAATTATGCCAAACATTGTTTTTTTTTTATATCAAGAATAAATTTGGAGTCTTCTACTTCTATTGGGTTGGAAAGTTGGGATGCCGAACTTGTGGGCATGTTTTTCATGGAGGCTGCATTGTTCGATGGCTAGAGAAGAGTCACTTGTGTCTGTTGTGTCGCTACGCCATGCCACTTGATTGATGAAGAGTCTTTTTTTTTTCTTTTTCATTATGGGCATGGATAAATCCCACGTTTGTAATTCATGAAGTCAAATAGATATTGAGTTTTGCTTCAATTATAAATCTCATGTTGTTTTCAAGTTAGGCTTAATATTAGCTATATTTCTTTGTTTTCTACCATAATGTGTATTGACATGCTAAATCTGGGATAAACAAGTTGGAAGATGGTTTGCAATCCTTGTGTGATTACTTAAAGAATTAATAAAAAAACTTATAAAAAGTATCTTGGTGAAAATGAAGCAAAAGAGAAGCAAGTAGCCAAAACAAGATAAAAGTGAAGTAGGTAGCAAATAGGAAGAAAACTTAGAATGAGATTTTGTTTTGTTTTTTTTTTTTTTAAAGTGACGTTAACGGTGTTAAAATTGTGGCACTACTGTTTTTAACATCCCATTAAGGGATAGGACAGATGGCAAAAATATGGAGAGGAGGCACGGATGGGGGCACGAAAGGGGGCAGAGGATTTGTGTTCGATGATAGAAGGGTACATAAAAAAAAAAAAGGAATATGTTGTTAACTTTTTTAGATTGTAATTGTAAACGAAAAAATTTTACAAGGTAAAGGTGAAAACCTATGTGAATCCAAATCTTTGTCATGTGTTCATTTTTTTTTCTTATGTGATAATACTTGTTTGGTTTTTCTTTTTTATGTTTTAATTTTTGAAATCATATTTTAACTTTTGAGTGATATTTTCGTTGTAAATAGATGAAAAATAAATCTCAAATGAAATCAAAATCATATTTTTGTTATTAAATCTTGTTGTTTTAGCTTCAAGAGAGTGAAAAAGTTTGAGAAGAGGGAGAGGACATGTTCGGATCAGCTTGTTAAAATCTTATAAAATGGTTTAATCTAAACTAACATTGTTTATTCAGTATGTATGTCAAAGTTAGCATTGAAGGCAGATACTAAAAGAATTGAGTTTAAAACTGTTTGCTAATTATATGTCTTCTCAATTTAATAAAAATTTAAATAATTTATTACTCTTTTATAAATTTAAGATTAAATCATTTAATAATTTTTAATAATAATTTCAGTAACGTTTATAAAATTTAATAATTTTTGTTATTAACTTTTATTTTTTAAATAACTTCAAAATTGTAAATCATTTAAAATGATATCATACGGAATGTAATAGATATATAATAATTTTGTCCTTAAAACTAACTATTTAAATCCTCAACTTAATATATAATAATTTCAGTTCTTAAATTGGCAAATTAAGCCACCCCATGCAGCTTCAAGTAAATGGGAAAATTATCAAGAAAAGGAAAACTCACACGATGGAATCCATTATAATTTGGCACACAAAAAAAAAGAAAAAAAGAAGAAGAAGAAAGGAGAAACAAAGAGGAAGCAATTTGTTGATCATAAATGAAAAATGTTTTAAAAATTACAAGATTTAGAACACTTTTGAGATGCAAGACCTGAAATAGGAAAATATATAACGTAATCACCTTTATTATCTGTTCAATCCCATACGTGAATATAGTAGAAGCCGCAGAGCCCTTATTCCTTCCAATTTTTCTTTCTTGAAAAAGATCAAGTTAACTTTTATTGTCAATTAACAGAGCTTTGGGTAACATCAAATCAAAGAACTAAGATTGAATGATGCCATCATCTTTGCTAATTCATTAGTCATTTGCATCTGCAGCTTCAGTCTTTCTAACTCACACATAGCCTGGAGAGTTGGATCTTGTATTTCTGCTGGTTCTGGTTGATCCTGAGTGGTCCCAGACGCAGCATCTTCCTTAAGATGAATTTCATTGGATTGTGGTGCTGTGGTTCCACTGCTAGAGACATGTTCTCCATGACATGTTTCACGTCTCATCTCCTTTGCAGCACAAAGAGCATGCGCAGCAAAATTACAAGCAAAACAGTTGGAGGACCAATACTTGCAATCCAACAATTTGTGACAGATATCACAGAAACGGGAGGAAACATTAGGGAAAGGGAGAGAATAAGTGAGGCTAAGACTATGCAAATGAGATTCGTGTTTTATAATTTGAGGTAAGAAAGCACATGGGACATGGAGATCAACGTCACATAAAGGACAACAATAGGAAAAGGCATTTCCAGTGTCACCACACGCATTACAGGCGAAGGTGCCAGCCAAGTGGGTGGTGTATGGGACGAGCGTAAGATGGTGAAAGGGGTGCGAAGGATGTTGCAAGGAACGACCTGCATTGCCACATTGTTCATGGAGGAAAAACTTGCAGCCCAAACAGCCATATGCAGATCCTGAACAAAATGAGTCGCAGCCTGAGCAACGGTATTCATGATCTCCTGGCTGCAATTGGTAAATTCTCAAGTTATGTTGGTGGCCAAAATGCTTGTATTCCATTATCTCTGTCTCTGTTTACTGTAGTTTGGTTGATAGAACTGCTTTATTTATAGCATTTCTCGACAAACTAAGTCAAGTTTTCATTAGTTCCTAAAAGGAGAGTTTCATGTTTCTTGTTCTTTATTGGACAAATACAATATGCATATATTAACAAGTTGCTAAAACTTTAAAGCTTTTATAGCTGGCTCGTTGGTCTATGCAACTGCCAATTGATAGTGGACATTTTTATAGTTTGACTTGGAAAAAATGAACTATTATTCAATGATTCGATTGTAGATGTATATCCGCCATTTTATCTAGGTTTGAACACTTCAAATGCGCACAGAAAACAATATATTGACTTGCAGGAAAATTCTGAGAAGTTTGGCTTAACAAACAATATTATTGATTTTCAAGAGTCCATTTTTCTACATTTTCTCTTCTCCCTAAGGTTACTTTCCCTCAATTCTCCTAATTCTGTACCTGCAAGACACAGCACTTGCATATAAAATAAACAAGCCAATCCTCATTTCGCAAAAAGTCCTCCTTTTATATTTTATTCACTCATAAATCCCATTGATCTTAATTGCAATTATGGCAAGATGAGTTGATTTTAATAAAAAAAAAAAGTGTAATAAAATTTCACATAAAATTATAACATAAAAGATAATTTTATATGAGAAAATTGTGAAAAAGGGCCATCTTCATAACTTGATTTTAAAAATACCCATCAAAATAAAATTAACAATTTTTAGTTATATTTAGTCATGACTTGATAAAAATATCTTTGAAACCATTTCAAATAAATTAAACAATCTATCACAATTTTTCCTCATTTCCATCTCCACTTCCGATTTCTCTCTCTCGCCATCCAACTCTCTCTAATTTTATCGATTTCTCTCTTTAACATCTATCTGTTGTGCTCTTGATTTTTCTCTTCCGTGCCTTCAGGATGCCAAAAGATGGTTTTGATGTGCTTGGGGTGGGCGGCTATTTGGAAAATTTAACTTTTAGATGTTTTGGATGAAACTTAAATGATAAAATTGATCACAGAGAAATAACTTTTAATTAAAAATATGTTAGAAACATTTTAATCGGTGCTAAATCGTAAAAGAAAAATAAAAGGAAATCAAGAGAGTTGAAAGGATTTAAAGTTTTAGTTCATAAGTAACAATAATATTTCAGACGTTAAAGTATAACAAAATTTTTTTAAATATGACATGTAACAATAATATTTTTTCAATATGACGTGTAACAACAATATTTTTTTCAACATGACGTGTAACAACTTTTTTTTTTAATTATGACGTGTAACATGTTTTTATACATAGCGTGTAAAAATAATATTCTTTTAACATGATGTGTAACAACTTTTGTTAACTATGATGTGTAATATGTTTTTATACATGACGTGTAACAACAATTTTTTTTCAACATGGCGTGTAACATCATATGCACTTGATATAAAGAGATTTAATGCATGACGTGTAACATGTTTTTGTACATAACGTGTAACATCATGTGTATGGCGTGTAATATCACGTGCATTTGATATAAAGAGGTTTCATTAAAGGTAATTTTGTTCAACTTGATTAAAAACAGTTAAAATTAAAAAAATAATAATAATTTTGGAAAGCATCTTATTTTTAAGCGTAATTTTTTAAAATGCCTCTTATTATATTAACTAAGTATAAAGGTTTTGATGTGTATCACAGAGAGAATCTAAGATAAATGCAATCTGTTCTTGAAAAAGTGTATGTAAAAGGAACAGAGGATAGTATACCTAAAACCGAACATATTGGTAGCATAATAGGAGCTATGATATTGGCAAGTATTCAACAAGAAAATAAGCTGACAACTATATAATTAACTTGAAAAATTCTAGCGCTCTGGAGGCTAGCTGTAATTTATTTACTATTTGGATTCAGATACAAACATCAGTATGAAGTTACAGGAGAACCTGGGATATCCCAATTAGAAGATTTCCTACAATTTTTTTTTCTGCCGGCCTGTTACATTGCCAGATACGATCTGTGTCGAGCCAATGCATACTAGACAAAAAACTACAACCTTGCAATTTAGGAAGTGTTACCTGTGGCTAAGGCCGGCACTGGGCCACCTTGTAGGTTCAATACCCGCGACTTGAACATTGTGCAAAGGGGCAACAAACACGGTAAGAAAGAGGTGAACTTCCCAATACAATAGAAGTAATTTCTTCTGTTCTTCCTCGAACAATCTTCATCAAGCAGATTCCTTCCCTCAACGCACACGCTTAGACAAGCAGAGAAAGAAGCAAAAAGTTGTACAAGGAGCAAACGAAGATAGATAACTAATAGAAAGAGAAGATGAAAGCACTTCAGGAGGAGCATATGTATCACCATTTCAGTCATCACCATCCAATGGTACGTACCAATTTAACCTCTTCAGGAAACGTTACCTGTTCTGGGTGCAAGCTCGACATACTACCAGCTAAGGGCCATTACCACTGCAAAACCTGTCCTTTCTACCTTCACCAAGTGTGCTACAATATGCCTAGGAAAACCCGACATCCTGGCCACCCTGCTCACGTTTTAACCCTCCATATCATGCCTTCATTTGGAGAGGAAACCTTCAAGTGTGAGGCTTGTGGACATCATATCAATGGATTCTACTACTACTGTGCAGAATGTTCCACTTGCTACCATATCTTATGCTCGGCACTGCCACTTTCTGTAGCAATCACTTCCCATCTTCACACGCTCAAACTAGAGTTTTCACCTCCTTATGACTTGCGATGTGACATATGCAAAGAACCGGCCAGCTATAAAGGATGGCTTTATAGGTGTCAAATCTGTGAGTTTGATACACATCTTGCCTGTGCCATTTCCAATCAAAGAACACAATCTTTTCGGCATCCAACTGCACCATTGCCAAACCCTTTGACAAGACAGATTATGTATTCCTCAGCATCCCTAATGGAAACTAAACAAAGAGAAGATTATGTCAACGAAGGCACAGAACTAAAGCAATTAGTATCCCAGGGCGTCCCTAGGAACATCAGAGAGAACAGAACACAAGAAAATTTTCTTAAAACAGTGGTTGGATGGGATGAGAGATTGCATAGTCCTAAAAGGAAACTTACAACAAGAAATGGCCAGGATGAAAACTTCGGATCAAGTCACAAGCCGGATATTGCTGGCACTTCTCCGAAACCAAAAGTACAGGCACAAGAGACAGACCAAACAAGTCTAGTTTCAGGTGACTTGAGTACAGCTCCAAGTTACCAGTTTAGCGATGGATGTTTTTCAATAGATTTGGCAGGATCTTATTCAAGTTTCGATCATACAACTCTGGCAAGAAAGGAGCCTAAACTTTCTGATACAAGCCCTCTCCAGAAGGTTAAAGAAACAATCAGTGATGGAAATGACATTATGATCGAGAGGATTACAAGCAACTTTGAACTAACCAAACAAGAAACTATTTATGCTAAGAAGGAAAGTTTTGATTTTTGTAACCCGGACAGTAGGATGAAAGAGGGATTTTTAACCGGAGATGGTACTCATTCAGGGGGGCAGAGGAATAGAAAGAAAATGTCAAATGAATCCAGGTGCGTGTCTGGAATTCGAGATCAGAGCAGCAAATCCGAGCAAGTAAGTGCAAGTAACCAAATAACATACTCTAGCATGGCTATCTTTGTCTTGTACAAAATAGTTTTGACAAGTTTACATGTTTTATAACCTCCTGACATTATCTCAATCCAATTGATAATTACTTCCCTCCATATTTTAAACAGATTAAGTTCTTGCAGAAGTGAACAAAATTCAATAATACTTTTTTTGTCAAATGTGGGTAAAATCATTTATTTTTAAAGGGTAATAGATTAATGCATCGCTATGTTGTTCCGTATTTGCAGGGAAGATCATGGTGTTCTTCTTGTTGGAAGCTCTTCCAATATTGCTTTTCTCCTAAGTATGAGAAAAGTACTACAGTTTTCAGTGATGGAAGAAATTGAAAAGAAAGAAGAGGGAAATTGTGTGCAAGATTGTTAATTTTCAATCCAGGGTAGAAAGCTACTCACCCAGGATGCTCCTCCTTTTTCTGTTTTTCCCCTTTCAACACATAGTTGTAAATTGACAATACGCTAGCTATTCAAAGTTTTGGCTAGCTTAATATGATGTCCCTTCAATCTGAGTCAGGGTTCCATTATCATCTCCTTTATAGTTTGGCAAGCAATGTAATGATGAACAAATGAAAGTAGTATTTGAGTTTTACCTCAATCCCGTGGTGTAGTAGCCTATTAGGATCACAAACTGAGACATTCCTAATTGCTGTATCTCACGATTGACAGGATTGAAGTCTCCTGACTGCAACTAATGAAACTGAAACCTCATACTCCTACAATAATCGGATTTAATCCACTTTTAGACACCGCTTTAAGTTATTATTAAGTATTTGATCTTTAAAAATTTTATTATTTGCATATCATGTCCTCACTTATATTTTGTGTACTTTCGAATTCAGATCATTTAATGCATCCTTATTTGATAAATTATTACTCTGATTTGATATTTACGGTGTCCAGCTTGTAATGGCAAAACTCAGGAATGTCCAGCTTGTAATGGCAAAATGCAGGAATTATAATTCATAAGGCTTAGGAGAGGGCTCAAGAGTTAGCTATTGAGCATACTGGAAAAACAATACCTTACCTTCTGTTAAATATATTAGCTCGCTTTGACTTGAGATGAATAGATATAATTAGCTGAACAATGCAAAATAAATGAATAAATGGCAAGAGTTAAACTCAAGCGTTAACTTCCCTGTGAAAGAGACAACTAGAAAAGTACAGGTTGTTTTCTTCCCTGGATACCGAAGCTGTCCCCTGACTAAAGTAAATTTTTTAGTATCTCAGATTCGCCATTGTATTCTGTTTTCATTCCAAACAAAGCAAACAGTTATAATGTCAAGCCCAAATGATGCAGGTCGACTTGGCATATGGCGGAGATTTAATAATTTTTTAACCAGATAACCTTGCAATCAGGGTTTGTCATAATGCGACATCTCATGGAAAATTGCGTCCAGGAGATGACATGTTCACATACAATCTTATCAATAACTTAGCAATTCAAATATCCTTATAGTGCTTCTGAATTCTCCAGCAGATTAACGATCATTTCATGGAGACACAGAAAGGCAGGCTTGATATGGATCCAGTTATTCAACATTTCAGTCACCTGCATCCCTTGAAACTGCAAAGTTTTCAACCGCAAACCACAAATACACTTATATGTGCAAGTTGCAAGCTAGAGGCCTCAGGATGGTTCTACTTTTGCAGTACGTGCAACTACTGCCTACACAAAACTTGCTCCCGGATGCCTCAAAAAAAAAAAAAAAAAAAAAAAGCACCAAGTCGACCCAAAACACACCCTTGTTCTTCTTTCAATCCCTGTTATGCCACTGGTTCCTTCAAGTGCAATGCCTGTGGGAAACTTGGCAAAGGTTTTTGCTACCACTGTAAAGATTGTCAGCTTGATATACACACTCTTTGCGTCTATAAGCCCTCATCAGTCAATACTAGTACCCACCATCACGCCCTGGAACTTTGTTTCAGCTCCCCCTATAGTAAGAAGAAATTTCAGTGTGACATCTGCAAGCAATATGGTTCAAACCACTGGCTGTATAGGTGTGGCTCCTGCAAATATGATGTTCACATGAACTGTGCCATCGCCAACCAATTGCAGGCTGCAACAGAGATCCAACAGAGGAAGCAACGGATTCTGTGCCCTACTGATAGTGCCAATACTCAATTCCAACCAGTAAGAGAGATCCAATCTCAACAAACACATGAGGAACAACTGCAGTGCCAGGCCAATGGAGCATGCAGTCAACTTCAATCTGTCACAGGCTTCCAACAGACACAGCAGGATCTACTGCTTTGCCACAACATTATAGCCAGTACTCATTCTCAACCTGTCACAGGGATCCAACACACACAGGAGAAAACACTGCATCACAGCAGTAGTTCCAATATTCAAATTCAATCTGTCAGGGCAATTCAAGTCCAACAAACACATCAGAAGCAACTTCTATACCATGCTGATAGAGCTAACGCTTACACTCAACCTGTCACATGCATCCAACTAAAACAGCAACAGCCCCAACTGCTTCAGTCTCAAAGTTACCCTCCCCAATTTTCCAAATTCATGACCGACCTTCCATATTCAGGTTCAGCATTTCACCATGTTTCTCAAACAGTAATACCTATACCACAACAAAAAATCTGTGTTCCATACGTTCATAATTCAAATCCAATTCCTGAAGCTGGTTCATCAAATTGGAAACAACCTTACAAAGTGAATGATTATACAGCAAGTATGCCAACTTTGGCTGTTCATCAGCATGTTCCACAACCTATTCATCAAATGAATGGTTCTACAACAAGTGTGCCAACCTTTGCTGCAGTTCCTCAGTATGGTCAGCCTCCTAACACAACAAAGGCAGGCAACAATCTCATGGGCCATGTGGTTGAAGAATTAGTTGATGGTTTCATTCCACAAGCAAGAGGGGCTATATTTCAAAGTGTAACCTCTGGAGACCTTCCGTTTGATCTAGATATTGTCAATTCCTGATAGCTGAACCAAGGATTTGGATGCTAGAAATCATACGATGCATTACCTATATCTGCTGCCTTTTCTTTCTTTCTCTAATTTTTTTTTGTAGCTCTATATTCGGCTTTTGTTTGCATGAAAGTCCTTTGTTATATGCGACATTATATTAGCAGTTTAATCTAGACTGCAGTCTTGATTATCTTTGATTATGACTTGTTTCAATAACTTGGCAATATCCTTGTCACTGCCATCATCATCTTTATTATTACTGTATGTTGCTACTATATTTGATTCTGTTTGTAGCATATTCTCAAAATGATTATCTTTAGTCATAACTTTTTTCCATTTGTTTCCTAATTTCAGCGCTTTAGCTCTCACAATCTCATCCTATGAGGTTCATTCTTCCTTTATCATAACAAAACATCTTACAAAAATCACAATACTGCTCCTGTGTCCAGTAGATCACTCAAAACTCCCAAAATTTCGACCAATAACATAGCTAAAATTTCAATCTTGAGAATACAGAACAAAACATGATTTAATCTATTCTAATATGTGTGTGGAATAGTGTTTTATAACTAAAGAAAGGAATGAATTTGATGAGATCCAGAGGCCATACTGTAAAAAAACAGGAAATGAAACGCTGATGACAAGCATGAGCTTCTTCATTCTATGAAAGGTTATAGAGCTTTATATAACTATCTGAATAGATCAGTAGTGGTTGAAATGAGGGAAAAGTATCAAAAAGAAAAAGGACCTTATAAAATGTGGCAGAAGACAATATTATGCAGCTTAGGTTTTGACAGCAATTAATTTGTTTTAAGGTTGAATGTTATGGAAACTCTTCTTGAGCCATTAAGGCTCATAAAAAGACAACTGCACTTTGTATCTGTTGATTTTCCTGAATAAAAATTATATAATATACACTGTTGAAGACTTGCAAGGTAAAATAATCACAATAAATAAAAGGAAACAAAGATTGCACCTATTGTTTTTCCTCAAAAGATCTCAATGCCTTTTTCACTAAAAAATAAAGAAATCAAAACCAGACAAATTTCTAGAAAGTCTACCCTCAGCGGTATATATCCACCAGCATTCAGCAAACTAAAATCACATTTTCTTCCCTCTTTAACTATTATGATGTTGCTGCAATAATTGCCACTTCTTATGGCGACAATGACAACAGATATTTCTTCCCTGATCAAAATCAAGATTTTTTTTTTCCAGTCACTGTAAAAATAAATTAGATTTTTGAGATATATATATTTTGAAAACAAAAAATAAACAAAAACTGACGTCAGTGCTGGATATTAATAAAAAAAATTCAATGAAAAAGGAAAAATAAAATTAACAAGTGTAAGATTCATCAATGAACAAACCCTTTACAAGCAAAAATAGATTGCTGACATTAATAACAGAAAGAGCAAATACCCATTTATGAGAAAGGCATGAAAACTAAACATTGAAGGCGTACCTCTTAATCGGCATAAGACCCAAATAAGTCCTCCAACTTCACTGGAAAAATGGAAATAAGCCATCCATCTATTATTACATGAAACTAAGGTTATAAACTTTTAGTTTATTATAATTAGAACCTTGATGTTACAAGAATTTTCCATTATCTGTTTAAACCTTCTTGGTTGGCCATAAATTATAAAAAGGAAAAAATGGTATGAAAAAATAAATAGAAGAAGGAGATCAAAGGAAGAGAAAGGGGAATAGCTTCGATCAAAAAAAAAAATAAAGCAGGTTAAGATTTTGTATTCAAAGAAGGAAAATTGGAAAGCAAAACGCAGAGTAGAAAGAAAGAAAGTTTTTTAGTTTCAAAATTCTTGTAGATAGGAAAAATAAAGGAAAGAAGCAAACCTGAGTTGGAAGCAATATTTGAGATTCACAGCAGAAGATAACAGAGATTAGTCCCCGGTTTTCTCTATTGGACTTTATATACTCGTTTTCAAATTTTTAATAGTTATAATAACAAGGAAATAGGAATTTGCAACCATAATTACACGAAATAAAAGATGAGAAGTTTATTCCACTTTTGGGTAAGTTTGAGGGCTTATTTGGGCATTGTACCCCCGGAATCACATAATTGCACACATCAAAAAACCTTGCCCTTGAAATCAACAAAAAATGAAGGCATACCTCTTAGTCCTTTTTTGCAAATCCTTTAGTGGTAAAGGCTTTCATCAATGGTGACAGAAGTATGTACAGTGGTGGCAGGACAGTTGAATCAGAACAGAAATTTCTCAATGAAAATAATAAGGGAAATGACATCAAGAATGTAAGAAACACAAATGAAAGAATCAGAGAAGAAACATGTTAAATATTTATAGAGCCAAGTTGGTAGATCAAGCAAAGATCAATAATTACAATTAAAAGAAATTGAGTAATGAACAAATGAGCAATACTGCAAACATTAAATACCATGCTCATCAAATGGACCTATTTTTCCCATGTTAGAAGAATCTCATTTTGTTTCTATAATTGGAATATGCAGCAGGTGCCAGCCTTCCACAATTCCCCAAACCTCATTCTCTGATGAAGGCAGGATTGAACATAAGTCCCTTTTATAGTCTATGTGAAACTTTAGCAGTTATTCATAAGATCCTTCAACATCTATTTTCCCAATGATGCTCATAAATGAATCGATTTTTTTATTTGTTAGGAGAAAAGACAGATCTTCAAATGAACTTCCCCAAGAGGCAAATGAACCAAGCCTGCCCACTTTGATAGTATTTCATTAGCTTAAGGATAACAAATGTTCCCTGAAGAAGGAAAACCAAGCACAAACTATTTTCTAATACTGTGAAACAATATACAAGTTTCCCCTACCTTTTATTCTGAACCCTCTTTTGTTTCTTGGCCAGTATTAGACCGATATCTCCAAATTCCCAGAGTCTTATAATCCCACACAATCCCAGATAACTCATCTTGAGGTAAACTTAGGCCTTCACGTTTTATCGACCTATGCAAGTTGCAGAAGAATTTTGGGTCTTGTAGTCTAATATACTCATGCAAAAGCTGCTCATGGTCTGGTACCCAATTCCTTGGAAATGGAGTGTAATCACAAGATGGAATCAAAGACATATGTGAGAACTGAACACCTTCAATTGCGTCAACAAGTCCCATCCTTAAAAGGTCAGAGTATTCCGGTGCTGAATTGTTGCTACTCTCCCTCAATGGACGACTAAGATCACGTGAAGCTATCCTATACACCTTGGCACGAGATTTTAGCCTATACCTTGCAGCATACAGTTTAGCTAAAGAGCTACGAATCACATAAGCACAAAAGCCAACAACTTTCTTTCGATTATCAGCATATCTGTACCAATCAGCCATGGTCTCAAGAAACTTATTCATCTGTGAATTTGTATGAGCTTGACTCGAGTAGAGCATTGGGGTACAAGGCAGAGGCTCAGGATCCTTATCACCCTTGACAAAGTGAAGCCGCCTGAACTGACGAATACATTGCTGTAAACTAGCTGTAACTGAAAGCAAAGTCCCTACACCCTTTTGACTCACAATGTTCCCTCCACTAGCTGTGTAACGAAGGGTAGGGTGTATCACTCTCCTACAAATTATATGGTCCAAGAATTGAATTCCTCTACTTATGTGTTCTATCTCCACTTTAGAGTTATCCAACCTTATCCCAAATTCGCTCTCACAGAACTCAATTATTTCCTTTCTAATTTGCACTGCATCCTCTCTGGGTCCTCGAATGCCAATGAAGAAATGACTTCCATGTCTTATGTAATCCATTTTCCTAGTTTTCTCTCTACCACTAGACGGAACAAACTCAGGCCAAGAAGGGTTATGACATCCATCATTAATTGTATCTTTCCATATCGAGTCATGCTTAGACGGCCTAAAAAACTTAACTATCTTCTCTTCCATCACTTGATCCAATTCATTAAGACAGACATTAGCAAGTAAAGGACTCAAAATTCCACAACAACCATAAGAAGGTACCTTAGCAGCTTCCTCAGGAGCAAAATCAAAGAAGGTCCTCAACCAATAGGGGTCCGGTTTAGGCTCATTCTCATTCAAAATCTTCTTCTTAGTAGCCTTTCTTTTTTTCATCCTTTTGCTCTTCAAATCTCCACCACCACCACTACCACCATCGTCATCGATCTTCAATCTCTTCTTAACAGGCTGGTTAAGCCCAGATTTAATCAAATTCAAAACTTTCTTATCTTTTACAACCTTTTCGAGACAACCCATGATTACATTTACATCCACATTATCAAATAACTCACTCAAATCACCTCTTAAAAACCAAAGATACCCAGCAAAGTTACTCCGAATAGTGCGGATAACGCTATGGGCACTCCTTCCAGGCCTAAAGGCATGAGATTTGCTTGAAAACCGGGGTTCAAAAATCGGTTCCAGGACCATCAAAAGAACCTCTTGAACAACGCAGTCCTGAAAACAGGGGTCAGGGGATTGAAGCATAGCTTGAAGTTTTCTCTTCGAGATTAAACTCGTCGACGGCTTGTCGTTTGGGCTACGAATAAGCTGATGGGTCTTGTTGTTCCACTTGAAACGGCGGCCGTGAACGACTGCGCTTTGGAGGGAGAGAAGGGAATGGAGTGTCTGGGAGTGGATGGCGTTGCGGGGAGGGAAGGTACCGGTCACGTGAGCGCACGAGCGTTGGTAGGCTAAGACCCAGAGATCGAATTTTGAGAGGAAGCCGGTGAGGTTTGGGAAAGTGGCGGTGGGTGGTGAAGAGAAGGATTTAACCCATATTGAGAGGCAGATGTCAATTGGGTCCTTCTTTAAAAGAGCATGTGGATCCGAGTCGGATGTCGGGTCGTGAGCTGAGAGAACGGAAAGGGAGGAAGAAAAGCGAAGGAAAGATTTGTTAATAGAAATGGAGGGAAGGTGTTTGATGGTTTTCCCCAGTAACATTTTTTGAAGACGAAAGCTTCCTGGTTCCAGGATTCTTTTGGTTGTTTCTATTCGATGGCGCCATTCCAAGGGTTTGTTAGTTTCGAATCTATCATTTTATTTAGGGTAAATGACTACTCTAGCCCCTCAAATTTTGATCTTAAATCAGTTTTGACATAAATGCTGCTATAGTCGTGTTCTTGTTTATTTGATCACATGATGTCAATTTTTAGACAATTTGACCTTTCAGACTATTGAGTCACTAACTCACTATCAGATAACAAAGAAAACATGAAAATCTAGAGGAGCTCTGGACAATTTCTTTTTATACAACAAACATGCAAAGCATTGTTTTTATTCATAATAGCAAATTAGAACCTAAAAAAGTTTGTGTTTGAGGATGAAGATAATGTCTATAAAATAGTCATATTAGAAGTTTAATGTTTGGCAAAAACATAAATTAACTTAGATAAAACAATTCAATCGAAAATTACACAAATAACTTTAACAACGTGTTAAGTACATTTTTTAACAATTAATGCATGTTAAGATTGTATATCTTTAATTGAGCTCGACAGTCTTTTATAATGTTGAAAGGTATCTATTATTGAATCAATATCAAAGTCTCGAATGATTTCCTTTTCAATGAAAATGATCAACGAATTTCTAAAAAAATTATCTGATATTTTATTACGAGTCTCGTTCCTTAATGAGTTTGATAGCAAAAAATCACACTCTGATGTTGTAGCGAAAACTAAAAAAGTCAAGACAAGCTAAATCATCTATCAACAAGGAAGTAAACTTTTGATATTCTCGTCTTTTCAACACTTGACATAACTCAGAAAGTATAGATACATTTTTCAAAGCCTGATTATAAAGAATATCAAATTTGAATAGATCTCATTGATAACTTAAATGCATTTTATCATACTTAATAAAGTCATTAAGATAATATTTATTTGCACGGTTACAAATATTTTCAACATCAAACGATTTGAAAACATTCTAAGGATCGAAAGATGTGTCAAGAGCAAGCACCTCCACCACATTCTCATTAAATCTAGAATCCAATTCTTGTAAAAATGAGTCAACAACAGTCAAAAATAAGTCAGCTTGGCAATGGTTCTCAATTGTGGCATAATGTTTTTGAAGACGATATTTACCTAATTTTTATTTAGCTCCTATGTCCAAAATCTCAATTTCATATTTCTCACAAAACTTCTTCACTAACACAAGCAAAAATTTTTATCTATCTGCCGAAAATAAAAAACAATACTAAACGAATTGCATTTAGTATGTCTTAAGAGTAGCTAAGTTATAAAGCTTTTAGGAGGTCATTTGTTATCTCTAACAACACCATCATAAGACGCAAGATAAATATAAATTCAAATGACATATTGATAAAGTACAAAAATTACAAAATAAAGAGTAAAATTATAAAATTATTGTAAGAGCAAAATTATAAAATTATAAAAAAAATAAGAGTATGTTATAAAATTATTTTTGGGGCAAAGCTATTTCAAAAAACTAAGGATTGTTATAAAAATTTTAAAATTCGGGGAAGGGGGGGCGCGGAGAGGGGGCGCAAGGGCCTGTACTAGCCCCCTTCCCCTTTGCCTCTAGGTGGACCTCCCCTGCCACACTCTTCATATTAACAAAGCACAACAAGAATGGCTTTTTCTTTTTTCGTTCTCCCTTGTAGTCGCCTCTTTCATCTTTTCCCTCCAAAAATCAAAAGCCCTCGATTTTTAAATTGGTTGAGGTTTTGAGATTTTGCAATTTTCTTTTCGGGTTTTTTTAGTTTTTTTGTGATTTTTTTGTTTTTTTTTGTTTTTCTGGCTTATTTTGAAACAAGGCCTACTACTAGCAGATCTCAGGAGAAAAGTTTTGGATTGGAATCAAGGTCTAGAAACAAAAATGAAACTACAAGTGCTCTCTTCCCTCTCTCTTTCTACTCAAAGATATTACCAACTCAGGCTCTCTCCCTTGCATGAAACATCTCAATCATGTGAGTGAGCTTGAAAAAATTTTGGGCTTGATTCATAGTTATGAACCAAATGGAAGAAAGAATCTTCTCAACAACCCAATCTGATTGAAGTCAACAAAAATCAGATTCAAAAAAGTTGAATCTTAAACCCTAATGGTCAATAAATTGATGGTAGACACTTTCAGGAAGGGCTAAGGAGGCTTAATGGGTTGGAAGCTTGAAATGGTTAAGGATCCATTCTTTCCTTTCTAAAAAAACAAATCCAAACAAGGAAAAAAATGCCAACGTGGGAAGGAATTAAAAAGAAATTAAAAGGCTAAACAAATTGAAGAAGAGAAGGAAGAGAGAAAAGAAAGAGATAAACAATTTTTGGTGGATGCGTTTTTTAATAGTAATGGACCCAAGCTTTATTATGGTCAAAACTTAGATAGGTACAAATAATTTACCCTTTTATTTACCATTTTAGTTCTCTAATCTCCACCTCAATTTTAAATAAATTTAATCATGTACTTTATAAAAAGTATATTTGATTTAAAGACAATTAATAATTATATTTAGATTTTGTACAAATTCTATCACCTGACTTATTTTTCAATCACTTAACATGCATGAATACCAAACAAGTTTATTTTTAATAAAAAAAAACTAAAAATTGTTATTTTAAAATTTTTAAAATAGTAATCATTATTTAGCTAAAATAAAATAAAATATTTTTTAGACTAATATGTATCATGTAAACAAAACATTAATCTACCTCAATATGCTAAGGTACTTTCAAAATTTGGTTTGGAGGGAAGAAAAGAGAAAAAGAATTATTTGATTGATTTACAAAAAAGAGAATAAGACAAAAGGTTTTTTAATTTGATGAATGATAATTGTTTGATGATTCAAAAAATAGAATAAGAGAAAGGGTTAAATCTTTCTATAGATATTAACAGTTATCTTTTTTGGAGAAAAAAATTATTTGATTGATTCACAAAAAAAGAGAATAAAAGAAAGAGTTTTTCTAATTTGATGAATGATAACTGTTTGATTGATTGACAAAAAAAAAGTGAAAGAGTTTTTTTAATTTGCTAAATGATAATTATTTGATTGGTTCACACAAAAAAAAGAAAATGAGAGAAAAGGTATTTCCAATTTGATGAATGATAAGCCTCTAAAAGATTTATAAATATATATATATATATGAACCATGTTATCATGTCACATAAACACGTCATGTCATCATCAATTAAGATATGTCAATACGTCACAACATCATTAATTATGACATGTTAACATGTTATATCAACGTTATATGACATAAAATGACAAATGACATTTTGATTAAGTCAATCATTAATCATAACAAGTTGTTTGATTCAAAATAAAAAATATAAGAGCTTATTTAGTTTAAAATAAAGTACAAGAACTTAATTGAATGTAATAAAAGCATAAAGGCTTTGTTGAATTTTTTTGTATAGTTTAAAGATTTTTTTATATATTTTGCCTAAAAAGAAAAAAGTCTAGCCAGTAAAAAAAAATTCTAGAATTTGAGCTCAAGAAGAATTAAACCTAAGCCAATAAATAGTTTTGCTATAAAGCTTACCACTATTCCAAAAAAAGTTATTTGATTTAACTAAGGTGATAAAAATATATGTGTCAAATTTTATACATATGATGATAAAAGAAATTTAAAAACTACCACCCCCACCATCCCTCTCTTTCCGCCGCTGGTCATACTTCACTAAAATCAAAAGTCTATATTCAAGGTTTTTTTTTTTTAAAAGCATATGGATTTCATTGAATAAAGTACATGTACATACACAAAAAAAGCTAGCCAATTTGCTGCCTATACAAAATAAAGGGCTCAACATGACCACCGTTTCCAACACTTAATAATCTTAAATTCCCTTGTACAAAACTGAACAAACAATGGAAGGAAAACATTTCACCCATAAACAAAGATTTCAAAAAAAAGAAAAAACAGTTGAATATCAATTTAACAAAGGTAATTGTCAAAACATAAAACATTCAACATCAATATTTGCCATAAATGACTCATCAATCATAATTCCACCATTCGCACCAAGAAAACATGCAAGCAAATAGTAAACAACAACCATTATTGTCACACAATTCTAGAATGTATTCAAACTCGCAATAATCACAATGAACTCATCAATCATGCTTCAAATCAGTCATGCTTGGGTTAACTATGGTTATCTCTAGTGTCATCCACAGCAAGTTGCTAGTCCTTTGAATCCCCTGTTTAGCAAGCTCGTCAGCTACCTCATTGGATGACTGGAGAATGTGTCTAATACTCCATTGTCAAAATTTTTTGAGTAAATTTAAGATCCAAATAACAAAAGGCCCCATTCGCCAAGGCATCTACAAGATTAGAAATTCATTTTGTCACATTGTAAGAATCACATTCAAGAAAAAGAAGGTGAGATAGTCGCCAATTAGTAGCAGCATAAATTAAGACAGTCTCCTTAAATACTAAAAGCTCTACCAAATTGGAGTCCGATGTCCTATAGATTTCAAAAAATAGGCAAGAGTTTCCCCTTGATCATCCTAAAGAATGCCACCACTTTCGTAATCGCCTAGATTACCTCTTAAAACACCATCCATGTTGAATTTGAGCACCCCAGCTTTAGGTTTCTCCCACAACACCCTTATCTTAGCCAAGGCCGGCCCTTGGGTGAAGCCACCCAAGCAAGGGCTTTAGCCCCCAATTTGAGAAAGCCTCAATTTTAAGAAAGATTTATAATTTTATAATAATTATAATATAATTAATTATATTAAAAATATATAAAAATTAAAATAATATAAAAGTAAAAAATAATTAATAAAATTATTTGTTCTTTCACTTTTTTAATTATGTGCTTAATAAATCTCAATTTTCTATTACTTCTTTATTTTTATAATACTATTAATTCTTAATTATATTCTCTTATTTTCAATAAACTAACAGTCATATGTATTTAATCATCTCCAACAGTTATTTTTTTCTCACTTATTTCTCTTATTTCCAATCAACGCATTTAATAATTTTCAACAGCTATTTTTTTTCCTATACATAAAACCAATTATTTTTTTTCAACGTACAATATCTACTTTTGAAATCTTCATTTCTTATTTGCTCTTTCTTCTTTTAACTTCAATTTTTCTCCAAAGAATACACAATAAGTCTGATCTTCTATTATCTTCATAAAGTTATGAGCCTCATTTGAAAGAATATTACCTTAATGTTGAATGTTCCTTAAAATATAACAACTATTTTTATATTGATGGTTTAGATTTATCTTCAAAGTTAAAAATTTTAAAAGAAGTTATACAGAAAGAAAACAGTCCAATTGATATACTTAATCATATAAGAAGACTCGATTTTTTTTCAAATGCATATATTGCTTTTAAAATAATGTTAACAATTCAAGTAAATGTTGCTTTAGGAGAAAGAAGTTTTTCAAAACTAAAATTAATAAAATCTTATTTAAGATCAACAATATCTCAAGAAAGATTAAATAGATTGGTTATATTATCAATTGAAAAAGAAATATTAGAAGAACTTGATTATAAAAGTTTAATTAAAAATTTTGCATCTCAAAAAGTTAAAAGAATAAAATTTTAATAATTTTTTTTAATTTTAATAAAAAAAAACTCCATTTGAATATTTCGCTTTAGGCCTTTGAATTTATTGAGCTGCCCCTGATCTTAGCCTTTGGAAAATGCCTTGGATTACTACCTTCATTTGGTTCTCTCGCCAAGTCACCTATAAATAGGTTAAGATCAGGCCACTTAGCATTTATCCACCAAGCAACTCTAACTTTCATAAACTTGAAGACTTGGTAGCCATCCCATTGTTTACTGTCGAAAACAATATCAGTTCTAGCAATCCAAATTGTCTAAATGTTGGCATACCACACCATTTTCCAAATTAAGTCATTTTTCAAAGACTTAGGGAAATCAAACCATAAAAGGAAACCGACTAAAGGCTCATGGTGGTGTAGACACCTATAAAATATATATATATAATAAATAATAAAATAAACTAAAATATAAAAAAGTATATTAAAAAAATTAAAATTTTTTTTTTAAAAAAAAAAAGGTACGGCTGGGCGTACGCCCAGCCATCCCTTCCCCATCCTGTCCCCAACCACCACGCACCAGGGGTTCTGGCCACCAACTCCCTGGTGCCAGAACCCCCTCGCCGGGTTGTCCAAATTTTTGGACAACTCGGCTCTTTAAAAGGGCACCTGCAAAAAAATCAAGGAACAAAAAATAAAAAAAAAAAAGCAAGCAAAAGAAAAAAAAGAAGAAGAAGAGAGAGAGAGGTGAGAGGTCGGCAAAGGAGAAAGAAAGAAAGAAGAAGCCAACGGGGAGAAGAAGGAGAAGGAGAAAGAAAGGAAGAAAGAAGAAGAAGAAAAAAGAGAAAGGGGACCCGCGGGGAGAAAGGAGAGAAAGAGAAGGAGAAAGAAAGAAAAAAGAAGCCAACGGGGAGAAGAAGGAGAAGGAGAAAGAAAGGAAGGAAGAAGAAAAAGAAAAAAGAGAAAGGGGACCCGCGGGGAGGGAGAAGAAAAGAAAGAGAAAAAGAAAAAAGAGAAAGAAAGGAAAGAAAGGAAAAAAAGAAAGAAAAGGAAAATAAAAAAGAAGACAAAGCAAGTTGACTAAGAAACAAGACAAGAAAAAAGTTGTGGGCTCTTGAATTCACCTGGGTTTCGTCGGACTCAAAATTAGGTAAGTTTTGTATTTTTTGTTATTTGAGTTATTATATTATTAGTATTAATTTTATTAACATTCAATATAGTTTTTACAAAAATTATAAATGTATTTATAAAATAATAAATAAGAAAAAATATATTTAAGAAATCAAATAAATAATTAAATAATAATAATAACGATAACAAGAGTAAGTAAATGCGAAGAATAAAATAAAAAAAGAGAAAAAAATAGTTATATTATAAATATATTTAGATAGTTGTAAATATAATATACATACAAAAATACATGATACGAATATAAAAAATATATATATATATATATATATATATATATATATATATAAAATGAATGAAAAAATGAAATGATTATTGGAAAATTTTCACTTAAGAAAGGCAAAGAGTTACTTTTTTTTTAAGTGAATTTTTTTGGGTGCAAAGTTCGAGACGGATTTTCACCGAAGCGTCGGGATAAGTACGAACTCTAAACTCCAATACCCGTTAAGTCAAATAGTCATTGTTAAAAAATAATATATGTAGGAAAATTTTGTTACATTCGAATTAATTTAAATAAATATTACTAAATAAAGTTAATCCAATTGTTTAAAAATTAATTAATTATTTATTAGATAAGCTTTGTAATCAAGTAAAAAAATTGACCAACAACAAATATGGATTTGAATAGAAAACCAAAAAAATAAAGTATATATAAATAATAAATAATAAATAATCAAATTTTTTTTAAAACAATCAATAAACGCGCGCATGTAGATACCATCACTTTATACTGTCATTGCATGCCACTCTTATTTTGCAAATGGCGCGGGAATCCCGATGATGGGATTTCCCTGAGGAGCTTGTAGAGACGAGTTCTTCCAGGGATATCTCTAGGTGAGGAGAATTTCGAGACTTCACCAAAGCGTTGGGATGGTCTTCGAATAATTTTTCAATAAAAGATTACCGACTCCATCATTTAAAATAAACAAGTCACGACATCATTCTACGCTTGCATCATATGCATACGTAAAACCAAGTGAAAAACTCAGTCTGGCAGTTTAATAAAAATTTAATTAATAAAATAGGGATTAAACTAAGAAAATGCTATATTAAGATAACTTAAGATTAAATGGTACTGTTCGTAGAACGGGCGTCACGGAGGTGCTAACCCTTCTCCGTACGTAACCGCACTCCCGAACCCATCTCTAAAAAACGTGGACCAGTTCTCGTTCTTTTGACGGACCTAAAATTAATTTAGGACTTCGTCGATTAAGAATCGGGTTAATAGGTGACCAATCACACCTAGATAAAAAAGATTGATGGTGACTCCTAACATATTTTAATTTTCGCCCGCGTCTGGTGGACGAGTTCCCGAACCCGCACGTTACGACAGATGGCGACTCCACTGGGGACATCGAGAGTCAAGCCATTAATTAATCATAAGTTATCTTAAGCCTTAAATAATTTGCTGTTTTCCCTAGCATCAATTTTGCATATTTTTGTTTAATGCATTCATTTATTTTGCTATTATTACTTCACTATTTTTAATAATTGCGGAAAATTTAGGATAAGGGGAGCGTGAAATTATTGGTCCGAGATCAGTATATTCCTTCTCACACACTACACATCTTGCATTCATGCATAAGCCTTCCACCCGGGCTTTGTCCTTAATTAGGGGGGAGTTAAGTAGCTACGCTCTCGTGAGGTGATAACCTCCGCACGGGCTAGTGAAGACTCACACTCAAATCGAACCTAGTCCGTTTGAAGCCTGTAATGGGTGAGGACCGGGGTGCCTTACTAGTCCATGTGGACGACAGTGAAGAGCGATTTGGGAACCTTTAGCTCCATTTTCAACCCAAACTCAGCATGTAGAATACCAAGAGTCGCCTTTGCTTAGGTAGAGCTTCACCGGTGAGAATATACCTTTTGACTAGGTACACATGAAGGAATTTTCATAATCCCCTTGTTCTAAATTCTTCTCCGCGAATAATAAAGGTATCAGGTTACTAATTACTTTCATTCATCTTTTGGAATTTTTGTTTATAGTGCTAACTTGAATTTTTTTGCATATGCATGTTTGCATCATAATTTTGCATATAGGAAAAGTATGTCATTTGACAACCATTGACGAAGTAGATGCAAAAGATGACTCCTGAATTGCAACAAGAAACAATAGTTTATGCACTGAATTATTTTGTTGAGGGGTGTTATGTGACAGATACTTTTAGTACATGATCATTCATATGTGCATAAATCCTCATTTCATGACAATAAGTATTTTCACCTGTAAATAAAGATAAGGGGTTCATTTTTTCATTCATACATGCATCTAATTCACGTTTATGATTACAATAAGGTTCCAAAAATAGCTCGACCACCTAAGCCAAGTGACCAACGTGTTCATAATACGCGTCGACGAGCAAGGATCATGGAAGAAGAACAAAGTGAGCGGATGGATAGAATGGAGAGAGCTCAAGAAGAAATGAGAGAACAGTTAACAAAGATGATGGAGTTGATAACAAGCTTAAGTAAAGGAAAAAGGGTTGCAGAAGAGTCAGCTCCGTCAGAAAACCCACCAGCTCAAGACAGTGGAAATCAAAGGGATGATCCACCCTATCCCCCAGGGTTCACTCCACCACATGCCCAAACCTCTCAAAGTGTCCACCCTCAAGTGATGCCATCTGTTTATTACAATGCACCACCTCCGATGGGCCATCAACCAACTCATGGGCAATTTGAGCCATATCCTGGGATAAACCCTGCTGAACCAATACACGTCCCAGATTTAGACGATCCAAAAGAGCAAGAGAAACTGAGAAAGGACTCGTCACAAACGGGAGAAAATGAAAAAGATCAGAAGAAGTAAGATCTGTTGGAAGAACATATTCGTGCTATCGAATGAGTTGATAGGTTTGGTACCATGGACGCAACCGAGCTATGCTTAGTGCTGGATGTATTGATCCCTGTCAAGTTCAAGGTTCCAGAATTTGAAAAATATGACGGAACAAAGTGTCCCATGGCACATATTACCATGTATTGTCAGAAGATGGCTGCACAGTCTCACGACGATAAGTTACTGATCCATTTTTTCCAAGACAGCTTGACTGGGTCAACTGCTCGGTGGTACGTACAGCTAGATCGAAACCGTATTAAGACTTGGAAAGACTTAGCAAGGGCCTTCATAGCTCAATACAAGCATGTGGCTGAATTAACCCCTGATCGATTGTCATTGCAGACTATGGAAAAGAAGCAAAGCGAGAATTTCAAGGAATATGTCCAAAGGTGGAGAGATACAGCAGCGCAAGTTCAGCCACCTCTCACTGATAAGGAGATGACTGTTTTGTTCATAAATACACTCCGAGCTCCATTCTATGAGCACTTGATCGGTAATGCCACGAAAAACTTTGCAGATTTGGTCTTATCGGGAGAAATAATAGAAGGAGCTATCAAAAGTGGAAAAATTGAAGGGCATGAAGTTGCCAGCTCGAAGAAAGGGAGTACGCCCAAGAAGAAAGAAGGGGATGTGCAAGCAGTCGCTCACGATGGCCAACAAGCCCACAACTTTAACCCATATTACCCGTACCCCTCATACCAACCCTTCTATCCGAACATAGACAACATCACATAAAACCCATATGTGTACCAACCTGTCCCGCAACCAACATTTCAAACCAATGTTCTTCCACAAACTCCACCATTAAGACCGGTAGTTTCAACCAATAATCCTGGCCATGGTCAAAGAGGACCTAAAACTATCCTAGAAAGACCAAAGTTTGATCTTATTCCAGTCCCTTACACTACATTGCTGCCACAACTCATAGAAAATCGACTCCTTGCTCGAACCCCTTTAGAACCACTCCGACCACCTTTCCCGAAATGGTATGACCCGAATGCGCATTGTGATTACCATTTTGGAATTCAAGGGCACTCCACCGAGAATTGTACTGCTTTAAAACATAAGGTCCAAGCGCTCATTAAGGTAGGACTTTTAAATTTTGCCAAAAAAGATAATTCAAATGTTGATGGGAATCACTTGCTTAACCATGGAGGTCCGATAGTGAATGCAATACATGAAGGGATGATTCGAAGGGTGAAAAAGAATGTCGGCGAGATTTGAACACCGATGGATAGAGTGTTTGAGGCGTTGTCCAAAATAAAAGCCATCACTCCAGAACCGATAGAGATAAAAGAAGTATGACATGATCTCACCCTTTCTTGCAAATTCCATATGGGGGTTGTTGGACATTCCATTCAAAATTGTGATGGCTTTCGTCTTAAGTTGCAAGAGCTGATGGATTTGTCAGAAATCGAGTTTTATGAAGAAAGTGAGGAGGAAGAATTTTGGAAAAAGACAATTCCCTTTTTGTATGAAACCTTTCGATTCGTGGGGTGCAAGGCATCGGACGAGGATAATCAGGTTCCACGGATGTTTGGTGAGCTATCAATCCATATGATCAAAGATGAAGAACTTAACGAGATCCCTATGGTGTATCCAGTACTGCCAGGAGAGGAGCTAAGCAATTGGACAGCCACGGAATTGCCCATCATCTTTAAGTCTTCCGAAATGTAATGAACAATTTTATCTAAATGCCTATGCCCAAGGGTGTTAAGAGTAATTTCTTGTTTAAGTAGGGCTTTCTGTTACCTTCATCATTTAAATAAATGACAATGCATAATGTGCTTCATAATTCATCAACCTTTTTACATGTTTCCTTTCATCTATTCTTTTAGCCAATAAATACTCGCCCATACACGCGTCCAACTTTACCTATTTGCAGGTCTTTAAATAATGAACACGAAGACAATCTAGACAACGATTTGAATATCGATTTTGAGATGATTCCGAACGTTGATGAATTGAAAAATGAAGAGGAGGTGGATGACTATGGCTTACCCCCTGATTTGTCGAGAATGCTGGAACAGGAGGAAAAGGAGATTTTACCTCATCAGGAACTCACAGAAATGATTAACCTCGAAAATGGGGAAGAGAAGAAAGAGGTTAAGATTGGCACCTCGCTGTCATCCGATGAACGGCAGAAGCTAGAAGAATTACTCCGTGAATATGTGGACGTGTTTGCGTGGTCATATCAGGACATGCCAGGTCTTAATACTGACATTGTTGTCCACAGGTTACCTATGGGACTAGATTGCAAGCCTATTAAACAGAAGTTGAGAAGGATGAAGCCAGAAATGTTGCTGAAGATTAAAGAGGAAGTAAAAAAGCAATTCGATGCTGGATTTTTAGAGGTGGCTAAGTACCCTGAATGGGTGGCTAATATAGTTCCAGTTCCTAAGAAGGATGGAAAAGTTCGAATGTGCGTCGATTATAGGGATTTGAACAGAGCGAGTCCGAAGGATAGTTTCCCTTTGCCACATATTGATACTCTTGTGGACAACACAGCAAAACATGCTTTGTTCTCATTCATGGATGGCTTTTCTGGTTACAATCAGATTAAGATGGCACCCGAAGATATGGAAAAAACAACGTTCGTGACCATGTGGGGAACGTTTTGTTACAAAGTAATGCCATTTGGATTGAAGAATGCAGACGTCACCTACCAAAGGGCAATGGTAGCTTTGTTCCACGATATGATGCATAAAGAGATAGAGGTATATGTGGATGACATGATTGCAAAATCTCATACAGAAAGGGATCATACTATCAATCTCAAGAAACTGTTCGAGAGATTGCGAAAGTTCCAGCTCAAGTTGAATCCTGCAAAATGCACTTTCGGTGTAACTTCTGGAAAATTGTTGGGGTTTATAGTAAGTGAAAAAGGAATTGAAGTGGACCCGGATAAAATACGAGCTATTCAAGAGCTACCACCTCCCAAAACGTAAAAAGAAGTGAGAGGATTTTTAGGGAGGTTGAATTACATTGCTCGATTTATATCCCAACTCACCTGCAAATGTGATCCAATCTTCAAGCTGCTTCGGAAACGAGACCCAGGAGAGTGGAATGAAGAATGTCAAATAGCCTTTGATAAAATCAAAGAATATCTCACAAATCCACCCGTGTTGGTGCCACCGACGGTCGGAAAACCTCTTATTTTATATTTGACTGTGAACAAGAATTCTATGGGATGTGTATTGGGACAACATGATGAAACTGGGAAGAAAGAACGAGCCATATATTACTTGAGCAAGAAATTCATGGAGTATGAGTCCAAATATTCTGCACTCGAAAAGATGTGTTGTGCGCTAGCATGGACCGCCTAGAGGCTCTAACAGTATATGTTGTATCACACAACATGGTTAGTGGCGAAATTAGATCCCATCAAGTATATTTTTGAAAAACCCTACCTGTCCGGAAGAATAGCTCGATGGCAAGTGCTATTGTCTGAGTATGACATTGTGTATGTGTCTCAAAAATCAATCAAAGGGAGCACCATTGCTGATTTCCTTGCAGATCGAGCTAATGAAGATTATGAATCTGTAAGTTTCGATTTTCCAGATGAAGATTTGATGGCCGTCTTGCATGTAGAAGAGGTTGGTCCCAATGAACTTAATCCATGGAAGGTGTATTTTGACGGAGCATCCAATGCTTTGGGGCACGGAATTGGGGCAGTGTTGATTTTTCCAAATGGAAAGTACTATCCAGCTACGGCGAGATTGAATTTCAATTGTACTAACAATATGGCGGAGTATGGGGCATTGGTAATGGGATTACAAGCAGCAATTGAGATGAAGGCTGACGCGATAGATGTTTACGGAGATTCGGCTTTAGTGATATGTCAAATGAGAGGCGACTGGGAAACTAGAGATTCTAAACTAGTTCCATATAAAAAGCTGGTTACAGAATTAAGCAAACAGTTCAAAGGAATCAGCTTCAACCATTTGCCTTGAGAAGAGAATCAGATTACTGATGCTTTGGCCACCCTCGCAGCGATGTTCAAAATAAAAGAGGCGGCCGATGTATGCCCTTTTGATTTAGAAGTCCGTGAAGTGTCCACACACTGTTTGAATGTTGAAGAAGAGGTTGATGGTAAGCCGTGGTATCATGATATCATGCAATACATCAAGCACCAGGCATATCCTGAGAATGTCACGGATAATGACAAGTGAACTCTTCGAAGATTAGCAATGGGTTTCTTCCTTAGCGGAGAAGTGCTCTACAAAAGGAGTCGAGATCAAGTACTCTTGAGATGTGTGGATGCTGCGGAAGCCAACAAAATAATGAAAGAAGTCCACGAAGGAACTTGTGGAGCTCATGCTAATGGACATATGTTGGCTAGACAAATTATGAGAGCTGGTTATTATTGGTTGACGTTGGAATCAGACTGCATAAACTTTGCTCGAAAATGCCACAAGTATCAAGTGTACGCTGATAGGATCCATGCTCCACCAGCCCCATTGCATGTTTTCACAGCACCTTGGCCATTTTCAATGTGTGGAATGGATGTGATTGGACTTATTACGCCAAAAGCCTCTAATGGACATCGATTCATATTGGTGGCCATCAATTATTTCACGAAATGGGTAGAAGCAGCTTCCTATGCCAATGTGACACAAAAGGTGGTGTGCAGGTTCATCCAAAAAGAGATCATATGTCGGTATGGGCTTCCAGAAAGGATCATTACGGATAACGCAAGCAATTTGAATGGTGCGATGGTGAAGGATGTTTGCGCTAAATTCAAGATCAAACATCATAACTCGACAACTTACCGTCCAAATATGAACGGAGCGGTAGAGGCGGCCAACAAAAACATCAAAAAGATTGTCGAAAAGATGACTGAAGTTTATAAAGACTGGCATGAGAAACTTCATTTTGCCTTACATGCATATCGAATCTCTATGCGTACCTCCACCGGGGCAACTCCGTACTCATTAGTATACGGTGCAGAAGCAGTTCTACCTGTTGAAGTAGAAATCCCATCATTGAGGGTGTTGATGGAAACAGAATTGGAAGATGCTGAGTGGGTCCGCTCCCGCTACGAACAGTTGAATCTGATTGAGGAGAAAAGGCTTACGGCGCTTTGTCATGGTTAGATGTACCAACGAAGGATGATGCGAGCGTACGAGAAAAAAGTTCATCCCAGGCAGTTCCGAGAAGGAGAGTTGGTTCTCAAGAGAATACTCCCTAATCAAACTGATTTTCGGGGAAAGTGGATGCCGAATTGGGAAGGGCCATACGTGGTAAAGAAGGTTTTTTCAGGAGGAGCTTTGATCTTGGCTGACATGGATGAGGGAGATTTGCCTAATCCGATAAATGCGGATGCGGTGAAGAAATACTATGCTTAAAAATTTAAAAATAATAAAAAAAAAACGGAAGGAGTTCGTGTTGAAAACCCGAAAAGGGCAGCTCGTACCTAAAGAAGGAGGCTCATACTGAAAACCCAAAAAGGGCGGCTTGAGGTTGAAAAGCAGGAAGTTAGAATGGAATTTGAAGATGTTAGCCTAAGGATTGAGGTAGAAATACACCATGAATGGAGTTTCACAATTTCGCAAAGTAGGGGAAGTTAAGGAATCTGCAACCTACAGATTTGCTCAAAGCATCAATCAAGGACAATTCTTGAAGTCGAATATCATATTGTTTTTTCTTAGTGGTCTGAGTGTTCATTATTTAAAGATCTAATGTTTGCCCTGTAAATTCTGTTTGCCTTGAACTAATTGATTCCTCATATATGAAGTTCTTCTTCGCCTCTTGATTTTAACTCTTTCATTATTTACCATCCCATGATTCACATAGTGATTGTCATAGAAATGAATGATAATTGGTAAAAAAAATAAACTAATTAAGCAAGAAATTACACTCATTGTTCAGTAAAAGACTTAATGACGAAAAAATGAATGGCAGAGCCTTGAACCAAAGGCAAAGTCAGATGTGAAAAGAGATGGTACTTAAGAGAAAATTTGGAGTTACCTGAATTCTACAAGAGGAAAGAAAACAGGCAGAGAAGATCGAAAGTGGCGGTGAAAAATCGGATGAAGCAAGAGAAAGGTTTTGGAACCTTAATGAATTATAAACATGAAAAACGTTTCATCATGTCAATCATGCATACATGCCTAGCCATGCACTCGACAAGAATCAAAATTAATTCATATCCCAAGTTTTGAGGGTCGAAATTCACTCGACCTAAAATGTTGAGATTGTAAAATTTTAATGGAAGGATTTGAGTCTTTTCCTTTTATGTTAATCCAATTAAGTTAGAATTAAAGAATTTAAATCGAACCTGTTGTGAGATAGGTCGAGCCTAAATTAAGTTTAAGAATTTCAATTTTTTAAATCGAACCTGTTGTGAGATAGGTCGAGCCTAGATTAAGTCTAGGAATTTTAATTTTGTTTAAATCGAACCTGTTGCGAGATAGGTCGAGCCTAGATTAAGTCTAGGAATTTTAATTTGGTTTAAATCGAACCTGCTGTGAGATAGGTCGAGCCTAGATTAAGTCTAGGAATTTTAATTTTGTTCAAATCGAACATGTTGTGAGATAGGTCGAGCCAAGATTAAGTCTAAGAATTTTAATTGAATTTGTTCTAACATGGGTCAAGCCCAGATCAAGTCTAGAAATTTCATTTTTGTTTAAAATCGAACTTATTTTGAGATAAGTCGATTTTAAATCGATTTGATTAAACCAACTGGCTTCGAGATAAGCCAAATGTGGTGTCTACGTCTTTGCACTATCCTTGATTCTCAAGAATGTACAAAGAGGGGCAACTGTAGACACATATAATATATATATATATATAATAAATAATAAAATAAACTAAAATATAAAAAAGTATATTAAACAAATTTAAAAAAAAATTTAAAAAAAAAAGGGATGGCTGGGCGTATCCTGTCCCCAACCACCACGCACCAAGGGTTCTGGCCACCAACTCCCTGGTGCCAGAACCCCCTCGCCGAGTTGTCCAAAAATTTGGACAACCCGGCTCTTTAAAAGGGCACCTGCAAAAAAATCAAGGAAAAAAAAACAAAAAAAAAAGCAAGCAAAAGAAAAAAAAGAAGAAGAAGAGAGAGAGAGGTGAGAGGTCGGCAAAGGAGAAAGAAAGAAAGAAGAAGCCAACGGGGAGAAGAAGGAGAAGGAGAAAGAAGAAGAAGAAAAAAGAGAAGGGGGACTCGCGGGGAGAAATGAGAGAAAGAGAAGAATAAAGAAAGAAAGAAGAAGCCAACGGGGAGAAGAAGGAGAAGGAGAAAGAAATGAAGGAAGAAGAAAAAGAAAAAAGAGAAGGGGGACCCGCGGGGAGGGAGAAGAAAAGAAAGAGAAAAAGAAAAAAGAGAAAGAAAGGAAAGAAAGGAAAAAAAGAAAGAAAAGGAAAAAAAAAAAAAAAGACAAAGCAAGTTGACCAAGAAACAAGACAAGAAAAAAGTTATGGGCTCTTGAATTCACCTGGGTTTCGTCGGACTCAAAATTAGGTAAGTTTTGCATTTTTTGTTATTTGAGTTATTATATTATTAGTATTAATTTTATTAACATTCAATATAGTTTTTACAAAAATTATAAATGTATTTATAAAATAATAAATAAGAAAAAATATATTTAAGAAATCAAATAAATAATTAAATAATAATAATAACGATAACAAGAGTAAGTAAATGCGAAGAATAAAATAAAAAAAGAGAAAGAAATAGTTATATTATAAATATATTTAGATAGTTGTAAATATAATATACATACAAAAATACATGATACGAATATAAATATATATATATATATATATATATATATATAAAATGAATGAAAAAATGAAATGATTATTGGAAAATTTTCACTTAAGAAAGGCAAAGAGTTGCTTTTTTTTTAAGTGAATTTTTTTGGGTGCAAAGTTCGAGACGGATTTTCACCGAAGCGTCGGGATAAGTCCGAACTCTAAACTCCAATACCCGTTAAGTCAAATAGTCATTGTTAAAAAATAATATATGTAGGAAAATTTTGTTACATTCGAATTAATTTAAATAAATATTACTAAATAAAGTTAATCCAATTGTTTAAAAATTAATTAATTATTTATTAGATAAGCTTTGTAATCAAGTAAAAAAATTGACCAACAACAAATATGGATTTGAATAGAAAACCAAAAAAATAAAGTATATATAAATAATAAATAATAAATAATCAATTTTTTTTAAAACAATCAATAAACGCGCACATGTAGATACCATCACTTTATACTGTCATTGCATGCCACTCTTATTTTGCAAATGGCGCGGGAATCCCGATGATGGGATTTCCCTGAGGAGCTTGTAGAGACAAGTTCTTCCGGGGATATCTCTAGGTGAGGAGAATTTCGAGACTTCACCAAAGAGTTGGGATGGTCTTCGAATAATTTTCCAATAAAAGATTACCGACTCCATCATTTAAAATAAACAAGTCACGACATCATTCTACGCTTGCATCATATGCATACGTAAAACCAAGTGAAAAACTCAGTCTGGCAGTTTAATAAAAATTTAATTAATAAAATAGGGATTAAACTAAGAAAAGGCTATATTAAGATAACTTAAGATTAAATGGTACCGTTCGTAGAACAGGCGTCACGGAGGTGCTAACCCTTCTCCGTGCGTAACCGCACTCCCGAATCCATCTCTAAAAAACGTGGACCAGTTCTCGTTCTTTCGACAGACCTAAAATTAATTTAGGACTTCGTCGATTAAGAATCGGGTTAATAGGTGACCAATCACACCTAGATAAAAAAGATTGGTGGCGACTCCTAACAGATTTTAATTTTCTCCCGCGTCTGGCGGACTGGTTCTCGAACCTGCACGTTACGACAGGTGGGAGACCCGACTCATATTCCACATAGCTCTCCATTGCTGCCAAAGAATCCATGTGTAATCCCATAAGACAAAAAGGTGGTTAACAATTTCAATTTTCTTACTGCAAAGCAGGCAATTGGATGCTTGCTCACTAATGATTCCTTTACTCACCAATGTTGCCTTACTAGCTAATCTATCTCACACTAGCTACCAACAGAAGATCTCGATTTTAAAGGGGGCAAGATCGGACCATATGAGTTTCAAATGGGCGGCATAGGTTGTATTGGCATGCATAACTTATTTGCAAAAAGATTTAGCCGTGTAATCCCCACTGGTGCTGCCCTTCCATATTAACTTGTCTTGGAAATGTTTATTGAGTGGTTGGTTCTCAATAGGACTGATAAAAGCACTCCATTGTTCATTCTCCCGATCAAAGATATTTCTCCTGACTTCAACATTCCAAGTCCATTCATCCCTATCCCACATACCACAATCCTCAACTCTCCAAATTTTTTTTTACCACCAAGGCATAAATTCTTGAAAACTCAAATCTAAGGATATATCCATCAATCCATTCCTCATCTCAAAATTTAATTCGACTCTCACTACCTAAGGACACACCAAGACCCTCAATTATGTAAGAACTAAAAGTATCACCTCCATATAAAGGTTTAACAATGTTTCTCCAAATTTTGAATATTCTAACATTATTTTGGAGATTAGGTGTTAGACTCTTTTGATCTAAACTTAATTTTTCAGCCACAATACATCTCCAAAGGCCCTTAGGTTCATTCTCGTAACGCCACAGCCACTTGTTTAACACAGCGTTGTTTTTTACCTCAATGTCTACCAGCCCAAGACCCCCTAATTCATGGTAATTACAAATGGAACCCCAGCTCACACAATGCAATCGGCATACCAAGTTCAACCCTCCCCATAAAAACCTTTTCTGAATTTTCTCAATTTCACATTTAACCTTTTTTGGCATCCGAAATAAAGACATGTAAAATAACAACAAACTACTTAGAACTAACCTTAACAAAGTAAGTCTGCCACCCATGGACAATGTCTTAGCTTTCCACATGGATAACTTGCCTTCTAATCTCTAAATAACAGGCTGCCAAAAGCTGGTGGAGCAGCACAACCCTTAAAGGAAGCCCAAGGTAAGTGGTGGGAGGCTGCTTACTTTGCACTTGATCAAATCAGCCCACTGGGTTACCAAGCTTTTATGGACTCCCACACCATATATATTGGTCTTATTGAAATTTAATTTGAGTTTGTAAATAGCTTGAAAACATTTCAACAAACATTTAATATTGAAAAGATAGTCAGGATTTGGTTAGCAGAGAATTTCCGTGTTATTTGCATACTAGAGGTGGGAAACAGACACTCCAGCCAAGCTAATGGCTATTCCTTTAAACAGCTATCTGTAAACTGCTCCGTGCACACAAGCATTAAAGGTTTCAACCACAATATTAAATAAAAAGAGAGATAAGTGACAACCTTACCGGAGGCCTCTACCCATCTTAAGCTCTCTTGTAGGGGAACCGTTAACCAGCATAGATGTAGAAGCGGTAGTGATACATGACATAATTCACATGTGCCATTTGTCACTAAAACCCTTTGACTTCATGACAGGATGAAGAAAGATCCATGCAATAATGTCAAATGTTTTTTCGAAGTCAATTTTGAAAATGATGCCTCCGTTACCATTCTTTTTCATAGTATCAACCAACTCATTCGCTATGAATGCACAGTCAACAAGCTGCCTACCTTGGATAAAGGTAAATTGGTTGATACTCGCAACTTCATCCATAACTTTTCGCAATCTCAAAGCAAATGCCTTAGTCACAATTTTGTAAAGTCATCCGATCAAACTAATGGGGCGATATTCATTTAATCCACTTGGATTGGCATACTTCGAGATTAAAGTAATGAAAGAGGCATTTATCCCTTTATCAACAATTTTGGAATTTTGAAACTCCATCATAAAACACATGACACCTTCTTTAATGACCACCCATTAACTCTTAAGGAAGTTAAAATTGAAGTCATCCAGTTCCAATGCTTTGCTGCCATCACAACTACTAATAGTATCAAAAATCTCTTGCTCAAAGAAAGGAAGTTCAAGTGATTTTGCGGACTGGTCAGAAAGTTTAGCAATCCCACAATTTAAAATTTTGAGTCTAAGAACTGGCTTGAATTGATAAAGAGTTTAGAAATGTCACGCTTGATCTCCGTAGGATCCTCAATTGTCCGACCATGGCTAATAATTTTACCAATGTAGTTTCCTCATCTTCTCGCAAAGGCAACATTATGGAAGTACAGTGTATTTCGATCCCCCTCCAAGTACCTTTTGACTCGAGCTTTCTGCTGCCACTAACGCTCTTCAATTCTCAAAAGCTTTCATAACTCACCTTTTAATCTTACTAGAGCTTTACTTTTCTCAGCATAATGACCATGCTGCTGAATTTCCTTGGTCATATGATGCACTTCCACTTCTAGGTCTTTAATCTTTGCATTGACATCGCCATAAACTAACTTTTGTCAAGCCTTAATATTGTTTTTAGTGTGCCTTAGTCTATGCCAAATTGCCGCTCTTCTACTACCAAGATTTTATGTGCCTTTTCAAACCCCCTTAAACATTTGTGCAAAGCTTTTCTCTTCCAACCAGCAGTTAAAGAAGTGGAATGGCTTGGGACCCCAATTCTACTTCTCAGAACCAAGTAACACAGGGTTGTGGTAGGATATTGAATTATGGATTAAGTGATTATTATGGATCCTAATAATAGATGATGATGACGTAAATAAATAAAAACTTGAAGAGCACTGGCTGATTGAACTTTATTCAACCTATAAAGTTTGGCCTAAAAAACATAATGTTTGGTTAACGTTAGAATTAATTGTATTATGGAGTAAAACCAATTTTAATTAAAGGAAAAGAATAAAGACAATTTGTGCGCAGAGACAAGTTTCTTTGTTTTTCTCATTGCATGTAGAGAGAAAATAAACGGATCAGTAAAGTTGGCATGGGCCAAATTACCCACTGGCCCACGTTGGCATGATTTAGGTTGGGCTTGGTTATTAGTTAATGCATAATGTTTGGATTACAGTCCGATTTAAGCTAATCTGAAAGGCAGTAATTACTATTAAAGCACGTTTAGTTGGGAAGAATAACTTAGCCATTCTCCCCTCTTATTTCGAGGAATAGCCTTCCTTAAAAATTATCATTTTTTAAAATCACGGAATGACTAATAAGGTCTCTCCTAATATTAATTATTCCAAGCTTATCGATGCATAAACTTTGACAAGAAAAGTTTTTTTTTTTTCATTTAATCACCGATTCACTATTACGAATACATATTTTGTCACATATATTCTATCATGAAACATATATTTACAAAATTAACACTAAGTAAATGGAAAATAATTCAAGCTTTCTCACTTTTAGATTCACAAAATAAATTTAAGGGACAAAATATATTATTTTTCTTATAGCATATATTTTTCAAAACTAAATTAAATATATGTAATCATGTTAGTGCCTGTGTACATATGTACATGTAGTATATATATATACGTTTGAATTTGTCATTATGTATGGAATAAATAAAAAAAATGGGAGTGGGATGTGGAGGGTAAGGGTGAGGGAGATGAGTCCCACCATCGTTGTACTTATTAACTCCACCCACTGCTTTAAACAGACATTCAGATACTACCACATTTGGAACCCATAGTCCATACATTCGATAAGACAGCTAATTTGTAGCCTCTGGCTCCACCTTCTTCCCAAATTTTTATCAATCATTCAATCATTGTGATTTTCATCATCATTAACTAACGTTGAAATATATCAAACAAAATGTTTAAATTTTGTGCTTTTGGTCACCAGCCTGGCCAAAACACAACCCTGCTATTCTTTTTATATATATGTTTCTTCTGTATGTTGGCGGTTAATTAGTTTTCATAAATTACATAATATTATATATATATATATGCACCTTAGCTCCACAACAAGCATGAAACAGATAAATTAACAATTCAAAAAACGTGGTAGTTATTTTTATGAGAAATAATTTATAAGAAAAGGCGTGAAAGATTCATTCCCATCCTTGCCTTTCGGCTATGATTTGTAGCATTAAAGTATACAGTTAGTTTCATTATCTAATTAATAGGTCACTTAACTTTGATTTGATAATCTAGTTAGGTTAGGCTGCCCCACCATGGCATGCAGCTGGGGCATGTAGGGCTCAAACAGGTCGTTTGTTAGCCAGAAATTTCAGATATGTGAAACATATGGGAAGCTGGAAAAACTGTGAATCGGAGCTTGAAGATGGATGTATATATGAAGCCTGCTCTGAGGAGAAAAAATTACGGTAATAATAACCATTTCAGGTTTGTATATATGTAGCCATGATCTGCAGGCTCGTTGAGTGTATATATATAGGGAGAGAGAGAGAGAGAGAGCTGAATTCCGTACGGTCTACAGTTACCAAAGCATTTTTCTTACTTTTAAGGTTTCAGAGTAAAGAAATTGAAGGGGGCATGCCAATCCCAGTTTGTGGAGATGGCATTGGCCATGGTCTCAATCAAATAGGTCTCCATCTTTGAATAGTACTCTCATTGTCACATTTAATGGCCAAGGCTCAGGAACAATAATATGGTTGTGTTTGAGCCACATAAATTAGCTTGCCAAGCATTTGCTGAACATATTCCGGTATAGATTATATTCTGATAGCTCTTTGCACTAGCAAGGAATGAAATGAATCCACTGAACACACTGCAGGGGTATGCTCTTCATTTCCATATATTATTGTATACTTTTACTAAAGTAAGGTAAACAGAAACTTTTGTTTAGTTGAAAAACAGTGGATAATTTCATGCAAGTATCAGTATTACATTATGTTTTTCTCAATGCAAAATACCAATTTATCACCTTTTTTTTCCAATATAAGAATAAAATATTTCAATTGGTATGTAAGATTTCTACCTAAATCATGCACTCTTACAAAAGAAATATATGTTGCAGTCTTTGTTCAAGTACAAGAGAGTGAAGAGAAGACAAAGTGCTGTAAGCTAGTGGTAGTCTGAAAGAGTTGGGAATGGATGAGATCCTGGAATCAAATTTACAGGCCAATAAGTTGCCTTTAAAGAAGAAACAAGCGGAGTCACCCCAATATCCAACAGTAGGTGAATAAAAATGGTATGCATTCTTTCTTACCATTCCATACTTTATATTATTTCTTCTGCAGAATCTAAGAATTAGTAGAAACTGTAGAAGGAGACAACAGGAACGCAACTGCAGCACTGACAGTCAGCCATCATGGAACATTTGTAAAAGAATAATACTAGTAGTATTACTTTTCTAGTTTCTACCCCCAAGGCTTACCCCATTTCTTTCAGCTTTCTCATTTCCTCTAATTGTGTTGCTCGTTGAGATGATGAAAATCGAAGCAAACCCAGCATTATTTTGTTTGGTTATTTTAACAAAGCAATATCAAATTAATTAATTTAACCACATTAATTTTGATGCTCCATTATCTTAACATTAATGTCAAAACTTGCTATGTTCTGAAAAAATAATATCATAACTTACTTGAAACAAGGATGAAGCGTTTGAATTTTCGCATCCTGTTGTTATATCAGACTATTACTTTCAACACATGATAAATGATAACGATAGGTGTAGGACCTTAGCTAATAAATTTCAAGTCAACCTCTGGTTACCATTCACATATATATTCACTTTTACCCACAAATGGAAGCACCGACTAGGAGCAAATTAAGCCCCGAGAAGATAAAACACTACGTCTACCCAAGTGGAAAATTCCACAATTTGTTGGCGTGACTGGTAAGCATAGAAGGCCCAGAAGCAAGCAGATGAGCCAATGATACATGGCAAACTGGTAGAGAATATTCTTCCAGTTTTTAACCTTAGCACTTACTCCAAATCATCATGATTAGAGACAATCTAATTAATTTGGCATTGATACCAAGAGTCGAGCTTAATGAAACATAATTAATCATGAAACATACCATACCATGTATATAATAAATCAGCATACTTTTTGAAAAAGAACAACAAGTGTAGGGTTGATTTACTCCAGTACAATATGGGACAATAAATATCGTAGAGAATAACAGTGCTCCGAATAAAAAAGAAAATAGATATACTAATAACAAATACAGGCTTTATGATAAGCAAGAATGCCCCTGTTATACGGCGGAAAGCAAGAGGGCCCTGGTTGCTTTATGTAAGGTTTTTTTTGGACTTTGGTCTTGTGCTTGCTGATGCTCCCCTTGTCTCTTGTGGGTCAATACCCTCTTTTCCGGTTGTGATTTCATCGCAAAGGCGAGACTTCAATACATATATAAACACATTTATGACGTTTAGGTGTAGAAGAGTCTATATATTAAACCAGAATATTTTTTGTATGACTTTACAGAGCTGCTCAAATTGCATGCAGCTCAAATATTTTCAAGAGTATCCTTGACGACGATCTTGCTACGGAACCTATTGCAATGTAGAACATTTTCTATATATTGTCCAAACTATCTTTTTGCAACAAGATGTATACATTGTTACAAGTCTTATACCAACAACAAGATATGAAATTCTCTCATTCGAGTTCACTATCAAATGTTGTTCACAATTAGACGCTATTTTTCCTTGGCAAATCAAATCGGTTGACAGGATTTCCTAACTACCGCCAGGAAAATGTACCAAAAATGTTTTTGACTTGTTTCTTATAGCGTATGTATGTTAAACCATCAGCTTTAGCTTGTCCCATGCAAAGCATGAAACACCCCAACATCTATAATTAAGCTAAGGAGACAATACGACACCCATTCCCCAGTGCCAAGCAGCTCAACATCTGGACAATGTACAGCTCGATCTCTCGTAAAAAAAAAAAAAATTAAAATCTAACGAGGTTGATTCTTTCCTATCATTTCGAAATCCGTCCCCGCCTGTGAAAAACAAAATGTAATACCAAACATATATACTTGATTACTTGGTAAACAAAATAACTCGGCGTAAACCGGAATATGTACATTCTCCTCGAAAACCCAACTTGTATAAAAGTAGATATGCATGATTCTGTCAGCACTTTCAAAATTAAACCTGTAAAATGATTTCAATCAACTACTTTTAGAAATTGATTCTACACTTTCTTTTGCTAGCAACAGTGGGTGTCTTATATAAAATTTTTGCCAAAAAGTTGGGTCTGCATTGGCTGCTCCCAACATATCTAAAATAATATTTTTGTTGTTGGGCATTAGTTCTCAACATATATGGCCAGGCCAATCAATGGCAGGTTTTCCATCATGAATCTATATTAAGGATCATGATATACCGCACAAGTAATGAATTTTGCGAGATTTAAATTTTATTCGGTCTATCATGTGCAATATTATGGAGGATTTAATTTCAATACACAACTAATCTTAATTCCAAGTTTTTTTTCTTTAAACGTAAATTAATCACATTTATTTACATGTGAATTTTGTTTAACTATTCACATTATATATGAAATTTTTGACAAAAAAAATCAAACGTGCAGAGGAAATAAGATCACCCTCGAAGATACAGTACATTATATTATTTTGCAGATATAATTGTCATAGCACAAAATCTTTTTATCAAAATATAAAAAACACAATTTTGATGCATGCAATATATAGCTTAGTGATAGTTATAATATATATATATATATATATTTAACCTCCAAAGAAAAGGCCTCTATTTCTAATTCCTATCCTAGGCCAGCTTAATTATAAAAAGGGAAAAAATAATAAAAGTAAGAAATAAGATTTTAGATAAGCTTAATTGCTTATTAATAGTAATGTACAATCCTGTCAGATTCAATAGACATTTCACAATTCCATTTTGTAAGCAGAAGTCAATAACTCTAAACATAGATTCAAATAATTTCTTTCTTGTCAGATTCCGTTTTTCTTCCTTGATCAAGAATTTTCAGAGCTTATGTTGTGCAGCCATTTGCACGGCTGGATTTCCACGCACTTTTCCTTGGTCAAAAGAACTACAGCAACTATTTAAGCTTAGGGTCTCCTGGGGTGGCTCCCCACATATTACAATATTAGTTGTTAAAGTATACATTTCGACCAGATAACCCTGCAATTAATTGGAAAAACCCCAATCTGTTTCTTTAATATTAAGCCCATCATTCATAAAATAAAGGCACTAAAAAAGCAAAGAGGAAGAAAACGATAACTAAAAACACTTTATCAAGCATCCGTTCATCAAGAATCTCAAACAGAAATGAAGCTGGAAAGAGTTGCACCAGGTATTATAATATAAGTAATGTAACCTCAAACCTTAATTTTTTTTTTTCTTTTCTACACTCTCTGCTAGTTATTATCATCAGCTACTGCAATTGCATTGTCGTTTTGGCCCAGCAAACTGCTTATTGATCGAGCTTTAACCATCCCAAGCTTCACTTTCTTCTTCGTCATCATCAATGGTTTCTGATCCTCCTCTTGTTCATTCCCATTTTCACCACTTTCACCAAGCAATTCACACTTTGTTTGCTTTGCTTGCAATTGTTGAGATGGTGAAGAGTTCGATAATGGCTGATGATGATCATTATTAGGTTGCTGCTCCTCCTTCTTTGCAGCATTACTACCAGCTAAAGATCGGCTGCGAACACTGGTCATGCTCCTCAGCCTACCTTTACCCAAATGATGCTCACAAAGAGAGTAACCAACGAGGGTTTGTTGACAACATCTCCATCCCCTTCCATTAACTCGACTGCACCGTGACCCTTCCATGAGTGCACCACCTCTACCTCTCTTTTTTGCACTACTAGGATTACTATCAACACTAGCAGTACTGTCTTTGATCTCTTTCTCTTCTTGTTCATGATTATCGTTTTGCTGCTGCACAAATTTTTTGTTCATCTTAGTCTTCATCTTGTTGATGTTGGTCACCTTCTTATTATTATCTTTCTCCATTATCGTATCATCATCGTAATTCCCTCTTCTTTCGAAGCTCCCTCTCCTCTTCTTCAAAGGAAATGCCTTCTCTCCCTCACCCCATCTCCCAAGAGCTTCATTTGGTGCAATCAAACAACGAGAAAAAGAGCAACACCTTCAATACTATCAAACACTAGAGATTTTCATTTTTCTTTTTTTATGCAAATAATTCTTACCTTGATGAGAAGAACTTGATTGTGGAGGAAACCCAGAGCCTAGTTCTGCACCCAAAACACTTTTCTCCCTAGAAAACCAAACCAAACCCAGAAGATTCACAACCACAAACAAAAATTTTTACAGCCAGAGAAAAAAAAAACATAAATAAATGAAATAAGTGCAAACTAGAGCAAGATGTAAAACAGCATTCGTTGGGACGGGGACCAGCATCCCATGCTAACGTGCACCGCATGGACATATATTAGTTAACCAAAATTGAAGGAAAAAGAGAGAGAGAGACAGAGAGAGAGAGAGACTTACACCTAAGATGAGATTAGATGGGAAGGTATGGTGGCTAGCCAAAGATGATATAAAAACACCTAAAACAGTATTTCCACTTACAGTATTATTTTTAATTTACTAGTATGTTTCTTTTTCTTTTGTTGTTGGTTAAAAACTCAAGATCAGTATTTAGACCCCTTCTTTTTCACCTTTTTACTACAAGATTTCATGAAAGAAGAGAAGAACATTGGTTTTCATTTTTAACCTTTTTAGCCTTCCTTTCTTACCTGGTATCATTACTCTTCTCCCCTTCTCCTCCCCTTTCCTCCTCTTCTCCTCCTCCTCCTTGCTTCAAAACCTACAAAAAAGACAATACAAAAGGATCCCACTAAGCTAGGCTTGTATTTTTTTACCTAATGCAACTATCATGGGTGCAAATTAATCGAAGTAAAAAAATTTCAACAAGATGCTTCTTTTTATTACATTGAACACTGGTGCACTATTATTAACAACCTTAAAACTGTGATAAAAATGAAAACAAAAAAAGGTTTATTTCTATTTGTTGGGATTGAATCATTGAACTAACCAAGTAATCTTCTTTCTTCTTCGGCTTCTTGTTGTTGTTGTTGTCTTCTCCATGTGTTGTTGTTCCAGCAGGAAAAGCAGATGAATCACGGCCTTGGGTTTGTAGTTGTCCGATCGGGTGATTAGGACGATCAGACGACGGGCGAAGATCAAAGCGAGGAGTGGGTAAAGGAGGCTGCTGCTGCTGTAGCGGGAGTTGCACCACCGGAGGCCGGTTAAAGTTGGGATCTGATGGAAGAGGTACTGGTGAAATAGAAGAGAAAGGTAGCGGAACCTGTCTTTTCCTGATCCTCATCGATGCAAGATAAGATTTTCCTTTCACTTCCTCTCAGAGAAGAAATAAAAGAACAAAGAAACCCAAACAGAAGAGCCCGAAGAAACCAAGCAAAAAACAAAGAAAAACAACAAGGAGAAGAAGGAAATGATCTTTCAAAAAAGAGGGGTCAGATTTTGCTGTGAGACCAATAAAAGAAAGAAGGAAAACAAAGAAAGTGCAAAACCCAAATACTACAATAACAACACCAAGACCAAGAAATGGTTTTTTTTTTTTTTTCCTTAATAACAATTACTAATAAAAATAATACTAATAATTATAATAATATCAAGTTTCTTTATTTCTCTCTCTCTCTCTCTCTCTCTCTCTCTCTAACTTTATTTGTTGCACCACAGAAGGGAGAGGGAGAGTGCACGTGGGGGTCACGTGCATTGGGGGCCAAGGGAGTGACCGGTTGAGAAGGTAGGCGGTGGAGGAATCAGGAGAAGGTGAAGGGGACAGGGTACGGATGGGGAAGAGGAGGGAGAGGGAAGGGGTGCCAGGGTGGAATCGGAGGTGAATACAAAATGATGGGAGTGGGTAGTTTTATCGTTTATACTTTTTAGATGAGATTGGTGGGTCCCTCCTCTTCTCCTCTCTAACAGCAACGACTCTGATGATGCCCCCTCCCTCTGCCCTTTTCTTTTTTCTTTCTCATTTTAACTCCCGTTTTCTAGTTTTTTTTTTTTTGTTTTGTTAAATTAACATAAATTACTTGTTGAAAAAACAATATTTAAAAAAAAATCTTAAACTATTTATAAAAATTTTAAAAATTTTCTATTCTTTTACTAAATTCAATCAAATTTATATATTTTTATTTTTTAATTAAATAAATATTTATAATTAATTATTAATTAATATCATTAACCATGGTGTTACTTATCTTTTTAAAATTGACGTGACACTCAAATGAAAAATAAAAATAGAATATTATATTTTTAACATATATTTAATAATTAAAATTTTATTATCAAATAAATAAATAAATATTTTTAATATATATTGAACATTCTTGACGAAACAAGGCGAGAAAAGACCATTGTTTACTCTTAAAAATTCACAAAATATTTACCTCATTTGATAGCAACAAAATTAGTCACAAGTAAACAGTGTGAACCTATGACACTCATTAAAATACACCAAAATTAGTCACATTCTATATCTTTTAAGGGTAAATAATGTATTAGGCCAATAAATATAAGGCTAGGATCGTCATATTGAAATCATATGACCGATGATGACTTTTATTCACTAGTAACAAGTTTTACTTTTGACAAAAAATAAAAAGATGGAACTCCACTTTTAGGGATATATAAGTAATAAGCTTAAAACCTTGGCATTGAAATTAAGTCTCATAAGGCTAGAAAACTTGTCCAAGAAGATGAAGATAACATGAACCTCAGAGTTGAGATTGAATTTGGAAACATTCAAAATTAGGGACTTATTTGACATCTAAATTAAAATTTAAAAAACTCCCTATATCATTTTAACCCCATGGTTCTTTTTTTTTTTTTTTTTTTGTCCAATTCTCTCAAATCCAAATTCCTCGTAATATAAAAGCAATGTATTTAAACTACAGTTCAACCCAAGAAAGTTGGTGGACATTAGAACCTAGAATAAATTGAGTAATGACTTGTTGTTTTCGACTTTTCTTAGGATAGGTAAGTGTTTTTGGACGATTCTGGTGAATGAAAACGATGTTTAAAGAACTAAAATTGTGACTTACATAAGATAAAAAAGGATTAATTAGGACTAAAGCACAGTAATTTAAAATTGTTCAATTGAATACAATGGCCATTGCTCTTTTTATTCTTGGGAGTTTGCAATTGAATTCCAAAACTCCATAATACATCCCCGAAATCCCAAAGCTCCGTTTCATCTAATAATTCATGGCTCGCACAGCATTCTATATGCCTAGCATATTCGCTTTGAATTTGGCTAGCTATGTAGCTAGAAGCCTTTAACACTTCATCAATGTCTTTCAAGAGTGTTGAATAGTGAACTAATATTGTACAATGTCCAGCTAGATAATATTAATTAGAGCCCCCAAAACGGAAAATATATCTATATTAATCTATAAAGTTATTGCTCGAGTCGGTGACACTATAATTTTTAGTAACTAAAGCCTTCTACGTACGTTTCCTATTGAATTTTTCTCTTCATTTTTTTTAAAGTAAAAAAGACTATTATCTCCAATATATATAATTTCTATCTCTTTGCAAGTTCTAAGTTGAGCTATTGTATTCCATTTCTAGTTGGAGAAGGGTTTATAAGTCAATTTAACACATGATAAATGACCAACAGATTAGGAATTAAGCCCTGCGCATCCTTAGTAGGAGTTTAAAGTTTCTTTCTGTAAATTCCGGATGCTTAAGCAATTTGGCACATATTTTTGTATTTCCTGCATCGGCCCAATTAAAGCTACATATATCAGCTCAGCCCAACGTGTCTAATCACCATAAAGTCAAACCTACAATCTTAACCATGACACAAACTTTGTTAATCAAAGATTATGTTAAAATGATTCGAAATTCATAAAATAAAAATAATGACAGCGTATGTAAATAATATAAAAAAAAATAGAAAAGTGCTAATGCTGCTTAATTAAGCATTATTTAAACTTATGGTTTAGACCCTGCATGTTTAAAACAATGTAAACATCTAATTCTGTATAAAATTCCCATATATGTGTATGTATTGTGTACGGAACCAATGCCAAATTAACCATTCATGATAAGATAATAAACAAATGATTAAAAACCCTAATAGTATAAATTGGTTGGCCCTTGCTATTAAGGATGTAGGACGTGCCCGTCATACTCATGGACCCACATGAACTGGAATTTATAGTGAAGAATCTTCTTCCTACACTTAGATCGTATTGACAAGTTTGCCTAACTGGACTTGTTTAGCTAATTACTAAGAGCCAGCCTTTTAAAAAGTATAGAAAACTGAATTTTTATTATCATATTTGGACTGATGTAGAAGAAAATTCTAATGCAAGCTAATAGGTGGGAGATGGAACAGGAAGTTGTAATTCTTCAGCCTCACCGGCCCCTTCATTCATCAGCTAATGTTGCAGGCTTTAGAAATTGGAGCCTCAAGCTTGAATGTTGGGTGTCCAGTTCTTGACTATCTATAATTCATTATCCTGATTTCGCTGAGAGCTTACGTTGCGCCAATGTTCATGGAAGTATCTGTTTTTCTGAACTGGTTTGAAACTAGATTCCAACTAATGTAAAGACATAATTAGCACATCAAAGGGAGTGGCGGTCCACCATGTTATTTTTCAAGCAATGAACATACGTTTTGTTGCCCAAATTCAACAAAAATGTCAAGTCAGCTACATCTTTGCTTTTCATTCCAATTGACTGTCTCCAGTTAAATTCCTATGGTGAATAGCAGAATAACTGCTGATTGATTAGATTGAAATTTTGATTCTCCTAACAAAGAATGAATGTCTTAATTTATTTACACTTATGCACACATGGATGCATTGCAAGAATTTCCCTCACAACTGTGAACACTACTGTCTTTAAGTAGTATAGGATCTCCATCTATATATATTCATGCATAATACAAATGATGAGATAATTAACCACTTCAGCTAGCCTATGTATAATTCAGTATGGGTAAGCTTTTAATCTTGTGGTTTGCAGAATTGGTCTAAAGATTAATTGGAAGATCAGGTTTCTTGAATTCGGGGTTGTAATGTACCTAGGTAAAAAGGAAAACCAGGATCTGTCTGCTTGAGCTGGAAGTACTGAAAGGCGTAGAAAATGGATGCTTTAGCTCCATTTATGTGATGCTGAAACTAAAACAAATCTTTTTCTTGTACTCCTATTGAGTTATTGTGGTCCAGTTGGTATAAGGAGCCTATCTAGCTAGATAAAATTCATTCCTTTCTTGCCCGCATTTACTACAATCACATAGAACTCTTCAACTCGGGTCTCATTCATGGCAAAGCTCCAACTCATCTTCTCACCTAAATCTTCCCGCAGAGTTAATTACTCATGCTGGATATCTCATAATGTTAAACATAGGCTAGCCTTCGTCTTCTTCCTGGTCATGCCTTGTTTGGGCACCGACTTTCTCATCTTCTGTTAGTCTCCTCCCCTCCTCTGCAGTTGCACTAGCTTTTATGACATGAACAAACTCAAAACTTCACGCTCTTTACTGAACCAGAAGAAGCAAAGGCAAGTATCATAGTCTCTTAACCAAGCCCTTTGAACTGCACCATACTATTGCGAAACTTTGATGAAATTCTGTTAATTGCAAGTTGCAAGTTTTGCTGATTCAGTCTTATTATTCCTTTCTCCTGAGTATCTGCAGCTTTATTATTTCATGAACTCATGTTCTTCTCTTCCTATCCCTTCGAAGTAATTGTTACCCGATACTTTTACATTAACCTATCTGTCATGGTTCTAAACACTTTGTCATATTTTCCTGAGTTTTCCTGTCCTTAAAATCTGTTTCATGGTTAGTATATGTCAGATTACCTCTCCATCTCCATTTGGATAAATTTGCAGTTTAATTCATTTTGTTGATATTATAATGAACGATTTCTCCTTCTTACTCTCTCAGTTTCAAATTAGTCTTTATCTGCTTCTCTTTTGGCTTTATTATCCTCTCTCTGTAGCAACATATTCATCTTCCCACAGCCAAGCCTGCTCCCTTTTCTAAGAAACAGATGAAGGAGGAGCTAGCCGCACTACCTCATTTGTATTCACATCCAACAACTGGACCAGGAAAAGAAAAGGAGGTCATAGTTGCACCAATGGCAAAGATGAATAATGGGTTGCACATTATGCAAAAAGAAAAAAAAAAAAGTTAGTATCATAGATGGGGACCATCTTCACGTGCTAATGTGCACCGCCTGAGCGTGGAGCCAAATTTTGAGTTAAATGAAGAAAGGGAAACCCAAAGAATATATATATATATATATATATATCCTTATTTCTAGGGTAAATGAAAGCAGATAAAGATTACTACTACTGCCAATGCCGAAATGCCACTTTCAGTTTTTTTTTTTTACTTTTCTTATGTTCCAAGTCCTTGAAACAGAAACCAATCATAAGACTTGGTCTACTAAATTATTGCTATGTGCTAACGTGCGCCTTTTGCACGCCATTGGAGAGTGCAGCTCTTAGCCTCATAACTCATAATTAAAGAAACTTTCCTGTCGTTTTCTTTTCCTTTCTTTTTCGTCCCCATCGTTTGGCTGAGCCATCCTTAAAGACTTTGCAAGATGGCTGCGATAAAAAAACCATTATGCTCCAAAGCTTAAAGTCTCCAAAAATTAAAACCACTATTCCCAATCCATTAATTTGCTAGCCTTCATGATAAAGGATCAAACAGCTAGCTCAAGATTTTAAACAAAATTGAGTGAAAATAGAGAATTTTACAGGAATTTTCTTCCATTTTACCTTTTAGAATTTCTTTCTGTTTCTGTCTATTTAATTTTAGCTGTTGCACCATGCTTTGGTCATGAAGAAACAGTAAAGAAACGCAGGAGCGGTTGGGGTCAGGTTGGAAAAGGTCAAGCACGTGTGGCTGAGCTTGCACTCAGGTCATCCATTTGGGTAACTGGCTACCGACGCTGCCAGTGGAGAGAAGTTTAGGCCAAGGGATTGGTTTGTTTTGTAGTAAGGAGAAAATTCTATCTTTAGATCTTTGCAACCAAGCCAACAGTGCGGTCTGATGGGCCTGCCACTGCCGGCCTGCCTTTGTGGGGTCATCACTAGTTAGATATCATTGGTTAATTTATTAGTTCAATCCAGTCAAACTCACTGTAAAAACAATTTAACTATAATTATTCGATTACAATTAATTAATTATAATTAAAAATTATGTAAGATTCATCCAAATCTTATATGTCATGGTTTTATATTTATAAGGTTTTAACATAATTTTATAATACTAGAATATGAAATATAGAACATGAATATTGCAATAAACTCACAAAACTTCACATTCATAACTCGATAAGTGACTGAGGTATAAAAACTCCTAAAACATATTTTCTATTATTTGTAAGAGTTGAATTTATTTGTTGACCTTTAATTATACAGCATCCGTTTTCCATGCATATTTAATTGGAAACAGTACTCATCTTGTATCACAATATCAATGATTTCTAATAGTTATTTACTGTCACTTTCATAAATTATGAAAATGAAGAGATTCTCATTTGAAAGTATCAACTTTGACTAAAGTAACATTATTTGCTTATAAAAGCTCAATCTTCCTATTTCTTGAACATATGATCTAATGTTGTTATTGAAATTCTTCTATCTCACTGCATCCGACCAAAGAAGAAGGAATTTTATCCATATCTCCTCCAACAGCGCCATCCTCGACAAATCGAAAGGCATTCAAAATAAAAGTTGTTAGACACTTCAAGCATTTGTATACAAAGGGCCATACTCTAAGACTCAAAGCTTTGAACTATGACGTTCCACAGATCAGCCATAGCCAGAATACAATGTTGGAATCCACCTTCGGGGAGGAGGAGAAATGGAAAGCCTCGGGTCTTGACAAGTTCAAAAGTGACTCCTAAAAAAAACTTTGGTCGTCCATTAAAGGTAACATTATTGACTTTTTCGATCACCTCTACACCAGTAGTGTCTTTAATAGGAACATCAATTCTTCCATCACCACCCTCTTATTGAAGTGTAACGGGGCCTTCCCCTTTTCCCAATTTAGACCTATTGGCCTTGTGGGAGCGCCTACAAAATCTTGGTGAAAGTCCTGGCCAGCAAGCTTCGAATGGTTATCGGTACAGTAACAGGAGAACACCAATTTGCTTTTGTCAGGGGTAGGCATAGCCTCGATTATGCTTTAATAGCTAATGAGTTCATTGACTCTGTTACGAAAAACTGACAGAAAGGAATTCTATTCAAAGTTGACTTTAAAAAGCCATTTTTGAAGCAATTTTCTCCTTCTCCGATGGTATTGAAGACTCTAACTTTGCAGAGTCCCTCGCTGTCAATGTAGGCATTTCTTTATTCCTTTCGACCCATTGCTCCATCCAACAATCTCTTGTTGTCGAAGGTGATTCCAAAAATATGCCATATGCTGGGCTATTAACCATGGAACTGCACCTTGACGTATGAAGGCTATCTCTAATAGCCTTGAGTCTCTCAAGCTAGAAACCAAGGAGATCACCTTTGCCCCGTGATATGAGGGAAAGCTAACAACTTAGTTGATGGCCTTGCAAAAGCTGGAAATAAAATGAAAAACCATCTCTACAAGAAAATATTGGAAGTGAGGAGGCATGATTCAGAAAACACTGCAGAAGGTGAGAGGAATAGAATAGCTCAGTCTCAACCACATACAAGACATCCGTATTCCCAATACAGTAACATCTATAATTATATTCATTATTCTCATTGTTAACCAAAGAAAAGATGTGTTGCCTAGGCTGGTTTTGTTCTCTACCTACTGTTGGGATGAATGATTATATTAATGACGCTGTGTTTTGAAGGTTTTTGCTAGTACTTTTTTCTTCTGATGATGTCAAAGGTCATATATTACAAAGTTGAAAATAACTTCAAAGTAAAACTAAAAACTATAGGTATAATATCTAAAAAAAATTGTTAAACTATTTTAAAAATTCAAATAAATTTTTATTATTTTATTATATTCAATTAAGTTTTTATACGTTTATTTTGAATCATATAAGTTTTTATAATTAATGGTTGAGTAACTATTGTAATTAGTTAAAATATTATTTGTTATTTTATGTCATGTGACATGTTGTTTTATTATAATAAACAATGACATGATATATTGATATGACCTTTTGACATAGTCATGTGTAACTTTTCACCCTCAATGTTATTATTATGTTAATGTCAGTAGATATAAAATGATAAATGATATTTCGATTAATGATAATTAATTAATTATCAGTCATAAGGGTCAAAATAAAAATACATAAGCTTGATTTTATGTTGTAAAAAAATAACTTATTTGAATTTTTTTTGAATAGTTTAAGGATTTTTTGCAAACATTGTACCAAAAATATATAAAATTTAGGAACTATTCTTTACTTGAAGTTCCTTTATGTCACCATAAATTGGTTGCTTAGCAGTTAATTATATTATCAAAACCGTATCATTTCTAGTGATACTAGTAATTAAATAAAAAAAGATAATATGTAATCTGAATAAAAGTCTAAACTGTCATAAAATGATGATCGATATTAATTGTATCTAATTGTAAAACAATTTTAATAATCGTAATTCGTACATATAAATTTTTTATAAAGTTCAAGTGCACTTTGATAGAATTCATGATATTTTATTAAGATTAAATTATTATAATTTTGACTACCACAACATTCAAATATCGCATTTGATCAAGTATAAGCTTATTAAGTATCCCAGAAAATTCACTTCAAAAAAAAAAAGTATCCCAAAAAATTATTTTGGAATTATAATGAATGTAATGATAGCAATATTGAAGTGAATCCCATGAAATTTAAGCTTGCCTGGCCCATTGGTATTTTACTACGTGGGAATTGGAGAGTATCCTACAAATCCGTGTCTTGGCCCTCGGGCATGAGGTTTAGAAGCCCATATGTACGAAATTAATTCCCCTTAACATAATTCTTAGAAAAATTGTTTCCTCCAATTTTTGTTTCACTGAATTGCGTTAAAAAAACAAAAACAATAATTAAACAAGAAGTCAGGCAGCAAAAAGTTGCTGTCATCATTAATTGGGTACTTGGGTAAAATTAATAAAGATTATCTTTTGCTAATAGTAGAGGTGCTCAATGTCGAGTTACTTGTTCAAATTTACAAACTTAATTTATTTTAATTTAAGTCTAAATATTTAAATTTAATATGATTTGATTAAATTATTTTATTAATGTATAATATAATTTTAATTTTAAAATATATTAAAAAATAGAAAGAATATACCTTTAATTGAAACTAATTAATATGCAATTTGACTTTTAGTTTTGGACATCATAAAAACATTCCAAAAGGGCTTTAAAAAATTACAATGATCTCTCCTAGTGGTTTCCTATAGCTGCAAAAATAAGTTAAAGGTTACTTTCTATATCCTATTATTGATGTGATAATTGCATCCATAGCTATCAAGCTTCAACCTGGTCAATAAACCTTTTTTATCTTTTGGAGTGAAAACCTTTTTAATTATAAAGACCTTTGAAAAAGTGATTATCGCTGTAGTTGATTGCGCAATTACAAAAATAAACGGACAACTAATTTTAATGGATAATGATTTGATGAGTGCTGGTTTTTTCCTTTTTTTTTTTTTTTTTCATTTCTTCTATAATGAATAATACTATTTATGCTTACACTGGATAAGATGAAAGGGATAGAGATTCGAAGGCATACAATGGAATGGAACCCAAGCCTGGCAAGAAAAGGAGCCCGCTTGTCAAACAAATGGATCAAAAGGTTGAACCCCTTTAAAATATATATACACTATAGTTCTTTAATTCAACAATTACTCACTTAAATGCCTCCATGATATTATATTTACTTTCCCCTGTCCTAAGTAAATTTATCTATATACAAGTAGAAATATGGATTTTCACTTAATTATAAGTAAAGTTAGATGATGAAATTAGGTATTTTCCCTTTGCATTTATTTGTTTATCTGCAAGACCTATATATATATATATAATCCTGGTAATTGCTACTATAATATATTGATATGAATCGTAAATCTCAAGATATGTGTATGTATCTATCTATAACTTAATATCGACATTCAAAGCTTCAAGCAGGATATGCTTTATCAGAAAAGAAGATAGGATGACCATCTGTACCAACCAGGAGGAAGCTTCACTCGGTTAAAAGCACGGAGCATTAGCGTGTCTTGTCAACCGGATTTGAACAATTCTCTCACTAAGAACGCGTAAGGCAAGTTTAGCAAGTTCACGCCAGTGCAGTTGCAGGTGTAAACACGATTAATTTACTAGTTGTAAACATGCAGTTTGCCTCAATATTCATGGCTAGCTGGATACAAATCAGAGACTGTTACTCTTTTCGTTAATCAAGATTCGGTGCTAAAGCCTGACCATTTATCATATTTTATCCTTGCCCTGCCTGCCATGAGATTCATTTAATCTCACTTGCTTCAAAAAACAGCATATTCCCACAACTTGGATGTGCATTAAACCAGCTGATAGCCAATGATAGTCAAGCGAGCCCTTCAGTTCAAAGTTTGTTGTAAAGTACCAACCACTCTTACCAAACATACACTTGGGTCCTTTCCCACTGACTGCTCAAGTGCTGACTGCAATTCTTTTTGAGGGACATGGCACGGGCTTTTGTGGGAATTATTAGTGCAACAATCATATTACCTTGTCCCCTTTTTCTGTGACTTTCGACAGTGGTGTCTCAAGGAAGAACAGGGGCACTCTCTGTCTCACAGCAGCTAGCCAGCTTAATTGTGATAATATGAAGCAGTCTATTAAAGCTTTTTTCTTTTAATCTAGGAGAATGGAGGATTACTCTCTGAATAGGGGATTATGCACTCGCACGCAGCAGCTCATTTAAACTTGAATATGCATGAGCACGTGTTCAGGGGAATAATGGTATCTGCTGGTCATTTGAAATATACATTTCATCAACTCTCTCGTCATCAAGGAATCATATTGCTATATATTTTCCACGTTCAAAGAATCACGTAGCTGAGACTACTTGCATTTCCTATCATGAAATGAGTTGTTTACGAGGTTGGCTTCTCACTTTGGTTCTAGCACAGGACTTCTTTCGAGGTCCTTCAATGCGCAAATGGCACGTAAGGCATTCCAGGATTACAAATAAGATCATGGAAGATTTTACAGATACACAAGCAACACTTTCCTTTACCTTTGATCAAACTTTGGTTAAATTAAAATCTTACCGTCATTTTCATAATCCTATTTTGTTGTTCAAAATTTGATTTCCATTTTCCTTGCTCTATAAGACAGTGAAAAAAGAATCATAATTACAAGAATTCAAAGGATAAGCATACAGAAACCTCTCCACCTCCCTCGGATTGCGGAAAAAGAAGGGAAAAGCTACCAAGAAATTTCCATTGCGTCCAAGGAATCAGATGTCATGTCAATTATTTGGTCTAGTGATTTCAGAATCTTGACAATCCTGGCCAGGAACATTTGTGTTACATATTAGAGTAACTGAGGCAATAAACTTTTGTTTGGCGAAAAAGCAAGATGCTTACGTTTTACCGTTGTTGTATCATGTTGAAGTCAAGTTTCCGGGTTTCAGAGCCCTCCGAAGTGACAAAAAGTTCAATCTTATGAGAAACTTTACCAAATCCATGCCGTGATTGGTGGATTCAATGGAGCATTATAATGCTAAATATGCCTAGTTCTCATACTTTCTCAGACATACATAGATTGAATAATTTTCAGAGAAAGCCTTTAATTTTGATTTTTTGTAGTACCAACTATTATTGACTTTTAGGCCAATTTTTTAAATTCTCTTGAGACTTAATCGATGAAAATTTAATTAAATGTAAACAAAGATTCACATATTCTATTAAGATTGTCAATGTTATAAAATACGTGTACATATCTATATATACGTGTGTAATTTTTTATTGATTACGTTATTTCTTTTCATTTTACCTTTGATAAAAATTGAATTCATAAATGCTTAAGTGTTAATTAAAAACTCTAAATTTTTTAATTGTGTGAATTCGTACACGCAAAAGTGAGTGGAAAAAAGAGAGAAAGAACGAATGGACCCATGAGAGAAAAGGAAATCGATGACCAAATCAAACTTTCAATTACAAATCCTTATACAATAAGCGATATGAAAATGAAGTAGATTGACGCGTGAAAGTTTTCTATATATAATGGCTAGATGTAAGTCATGCATTCACAGACTAAGAAAACCAGTTACAGGGAGGAAACCACAATATGTCCTCTTCCATTGCCAATTCTTCCTTCATCTTGTCAACCATTTTGCTGACATTTTTGGTTTATCAGTCAAAAGCACAATTGAGTGCCACATTTTATGCTACCACATGCCCCAATGCATCTAGCATCGTCCGCAGCGTTATTCAGCAGGCTCTGCAATCTGATATTCGGATTGGCGCCAGCCTCATCCGACTCCATTTCCATGATTGCTTTGTCGATGTAAATTCAATCTCCAAAAGACTATTTGCATATCTGTCTCATCCGAAGGTTTATTGTTGTTTGATTCTCCTTTTTGGATTTTACTTAAATGTTGATTTCATTTATATATCACAGGGATGTGATGCTTCAATCTTGTTAGACAACAGCGCCAACATACAGAGCGAGAAGGATGCTGCTCCAAATACCAACTCCACTCGAGGCTTTAACGTTGTTGATAACATCAAAACTGCTCTTGAAAATTCTTGTCCTGGCATTGTCTCTTGTGCTGATGTTCTGGCCCTTGCTGCTGAATCTTCTGTTTCTTTGGTAACCCAAAAGAGCCCATTCTTGTTGTTAACTATCTCTTTCTTCAATTGTGGACAAATTAATAACAACGTGCAAAGTTTTCTCAAATAATTAAAGTAATAAATGGATATTAAGCCATGAAACAGATAGGCTATCTAGCTCACAAAAGTATCCTTTGTGCTTGAAGCAAGGCGGTCCTTCATGGAGCGTACTACTTGGGAGAAGGGACAGTTTGACAGCAAACCAGGCTGGAGCTAATTCCTCCATTCCCTCACCCTTTGAAGGCTTAAGCAACATTACTTCCAAGTTCTCTGCAGTCGGGCTAAATACTAATGATCTTGTTGCATTATCTGGTAACTATTTAAATCTTCCAGTATTACTTGCTTTATAGGATATACTGACATTTTTATTCTCATTATCTCTTTAGTCTTCCGTCCCATCCCTTCCTTATCTTCCAAAAATTTATAATAGGAAACTACCACGTTCTTTCATTCTCTGATCTTAAATTCGAGAGTGAAAGGAACATTATCCTGATTGTCACTCTTTCCCCATCGGTGATTATGTAGGTGCACATACTTTTGGACGTGCTCAGTGCAGATTATTCAGCAACAGGCTATACAATTTCAGCGGAACAGGCAACCCTGACCCAACACTCGATTCATCATACTTGACTACCCTCCGACAAATCTGTCCGCAGTCCGGGAGCGGATTCAACGTCGCAAATCTTGATCCCACGACCCCTGATACTTTTGACAGCAACTATTTTACCAACCTACAAAACAATCAGGGCCTTCTCCAATCAGACCAAGAGTTGTTTTCAACAGCTGGTGCTCCCACAATCTCCATTGTCAACACCTTCAGCGGTAACCAAACTGCCTTCTTTCAAAGCTTTGCTCAGTCAATGATTAATATGGGGAACATCAGTCCATTAACAGGAAGCAGTGGAGAGATCAGAGCAGACTGTAAGAAGGTTAATGGAAGTTAATTAACCTCCATGATCAATATATAGAATCTGCTAGCTAGTTAGAAATCAATTTCAAGCTATGTTTTAACAAAAAAAAGGAAAATGGATTTTATAAAGAATCAAAACTGAAATCACAAGATAATGGGATCCTACCATGTTTGTATTCAGTGAAGTTTGATCTGGATGTGGATCACCTGTCACCAAATGTGCCTGTAAGAAATAAATTGGTGAAGAAATGTTAATGAAATTATTGTATGAATGACCAGGCACCTGGCAACTGTTGGTTCTATCCTTTCTACGTATTGGCTCAGAAAGTAGGGAAAAAATCTATATCCGATGTCAAATTATCAATCAGTCTTTGTCCAATTTATCATCAAAATGCGGCCAAGACATCATCTTCTCAGTAGCCGTTCGTTCAAATCAAATCGATCTGTAAGAAAAATGAACATAAGATGAAGAACTGACTCAGCATTGGACAAATAAAACATAACTGTGCATGGAAAATCGTTGATTCATATCCAAGCCTATGTGCAGTTGAAGTCAGATTAAGGTACATAATAATGTGTTAGTATCAAATGAAAATGGAATTCGTTTTAACTTGATAATGAATTCCATATTAAAATTCGATCGCAAATTAACCTTTATCATTGGAATTTGGATTGTAAACAAAGGCTCAATCGTAGTTTCCAAATAAAAATTAAAACCACATTTAATAGAGAATAAGTTCTGACAAATATATACTAATCAATCAGTTAAGAGACAACAGATTTTGACATGTAGGAAAAATAAATCTTCCCTACCCCCAATTCCCAAATTAGACCCAGAAATATATAGGTATCATTGTAATTATAAATAATCACTAGAAACTTATATAAATGTATGCAACCATTCTTATTAAGAACAACAGCTAGGCTAACATGGGAAGAAAGCATCAATATACACTTTCCATCATCAAATCAATTGGCCAATTAGCTAGCTAGTAGTTCCTTTTATCACATTCTTTTGGTTTTTTTTTTTTTCATGAATGTCTCAAAATACGAAATTCTTTTTTTCATTTTTAAACATTTAATTTTTTTATTTGTCATAATTTTTATATTACTTTTAATATTAAATAGCATTGAATATATATATATATATCTTAATGCGAAATATTAAAATCAAAATTTTTTTCTTAATATCTGTGGAATTCAAATAATAAAATAAAATTTGAGAGAGTATATAATTACAATGTGAGACACTTCACTCTAAATATAATCTTAACATGGTTTTTGTTTAGTTAAAGACTTAAAAGTGGTTAAAATTGTAAATGCAATTTTTTAATGCCACAATGATATCCAACAAAGGACAAAATAATAGTAAAAATTATTTAAAAGCATAAATGAGATTATATAAATCTTTGTAAATTAAGAAGAAAAATCTTAGTCCATGCACTGCTGTAATGTCCGCTGGAATGCGATAGGATACAAATTTGACAACTTATAATCTCCCATCAACCCACCTAGCATTTTGCCACGTCTCCATAGAATTCAGTCTATTCACCGTTACCGTTGATCAAAAACCCAATCATAGATTACAAACAAGCACAAATACACAGAATCCTCCCTCGTTCTCTCTCTCTCCTTCCTTGGAGGCTTCAACTTTCTAACAATTTCCCTCACTCGTATAAATTTTTCTATCTTTTTAATTTATTTTCCCAATCTTCTCACTAAACAGATGAAAGCTGACTGACCCAACAAGATAACAATCCATGGCGAGTCAACTTGAGCCAACTCAACTCAGAAACTGCTCCCACCATCCAACTCAGTGACTCAGAGCTCTTAAAAAGCTCCGAGTTTGTTGATGGTCAAGATCGTCAGCTGTAAAACCCAGGTCTTTCTTGTTCTTCTGTAAGCCTCATTTTTACTAGAAATTTTCCATATTTATTTGTTGTTGTCTTTAAAGTCAGCATCTTGATGACCTAAAGTTAGGTTTCTTCCAATTTGAGAGGTTGTGGATTTGGGTTTTAGATCTGGGTTTCTTGATATTTGTGGTGAAATTAGGGTTTACTTTTTGGTTTTGATAAACTTGTGATAAGGGAAGGGTTTGTGGATTTGGTTTTTTATTGGTTTTTTGGGTAAAATTGAGGATTTGATGATTTGGTTTTGTTTAATTTTATGATTCTGTGATATTGGTTTCCTTAATTTTAGGTTATATTTAAGGTTTTTATATCTGGGTACCTTAAACTTGTGAAGGTTATAAAGAGGGTTTTTCTGGGTTGAAAAGAAGGGTTGTTTTTGGAGCATTTGTCATGGCTGAGGAAACAACTGATACAATGAACCTTGATTTGAATCTGGGTCCAGCTCCTGAGACAGGGTCAGGATCAGTGTCGAATGAAAGTTTGAATTGGGATGATTTGGTTGATAACCCGTTTGATAGGATTAGAGAAGCTGTTAGGCGTAGGCGGTGGAGATGGCAGCAGGTTGAAATTCCTACTGCGACTCAGAACCTCTCTGTGGAATTGGATCAATTTATGGGGAATTCAGGCAATGTGAGCACGTTACAGGCAGGTGAGGGCAGTGTTGCTCCTGAGGAAAGAACGAGTGATGTACCCAAAGCATGTGAAAATACCAATGGATTTTTGGAAGATGAGGTTTCAGAAAAAAAGGATGATATTGAGAAGGGTGTTAGCAATGATGGGAGCTTTTTTGATTGTAACATATGCCTGGATTTGGCTCGGGAACCTGTTGTAACTTGTTGTGGACACTTGTTTTGTTGGTCTTGCCTCTATCGATGGTTACATGTGCATTCAGATGCAAAGGAATGTCCTGTCTGCAAAGGAGAGGTGACTGCTAAAACTCTGACCCCAATTTATGGTCGGGCGAACATTACCCATGAGCCGGAAGAGGACTCAGGTCTTAAAATCCCTCCTCGGCCCAGTGCACGGCGGGTGGACAGTTTGAGGCAAACTATTCAAAGGACTGCTTTAAATCTCCCAGTGGAGGAGATGATTCGCCGTCTTGGAAGCAGATTTGATTTGACCCGTGACCTGACTCCACCACGGGAGGCCAATGGTGCACGGGAAACTACAGAAAGAGCTAATTCCATCCTTAACAGGATTTTGACATCTCGAGGATTGCGGGGAGAGCAAAATACTGGTGTGTCCCTTGATGATGTGGACTTGACACCTAGCAGCACAACTGGTAATGAGGTTATGTCCTCCCGGGTTCATTCTTTGTATCTTCAAAGACAATCACAAATTCGAAGGACATCAAGAATAACTTCTCTGACATCTGCACTGAGTTCAGCAGAAAGGATAGTTGAGGCATATTTTCGAAGCAACCCAGTGGGAAGAAATCAGGAGCAGCCACCAGCAGTTGATGATAGAGATTCTTTCTCAAGCATTGCTGCTGTAATAAACCCGGAGAGTCAAATGGACACTGCTGTCGAAATAGACTCTGTGGTATCACTTTCAGCTTCCTCTTCTAGAAGAAGAAATGATGCTTCAAGGGTTTCAGATGTTGATAGTGGTGACTCTCGTGCACATAGAAGGAGACGACTGAACTAGGAACTAGAAAGATTTTTGTCGAATCTCATGTCCTGGAACTGCTCAAGAATAGTCTTAACTGCATTCCATTTATATTGCTTTCACCTTACAAAGAATTCAGCTTCAACATTTATGATTTCGACGAAGGTGATCACAAAGATTCCAAATAGATTTGTGCTGGCATTATGTGAATTGAAATGTTATCATCTTTTCCTAAGGTTCTGTCCTTGATATGGTATGGCAAAACAGATTTGTACGGAGTCAGTAGACCCATCTTTACTCTCGCTGTACATAACCATGCAAGCCTCATATATCTGATTATCTTTGCTTTCAGATGTCTTCTTCTTCTTCTTCCTCTTCTTCTTCTTCTTCTTATCTCTAAATCTTTATTTTGTATGGAAAATTTGCTAAAGCTATTATTTTCATCACCTCCGAAATTTAATTTCTTATCTATCCTAGGATGGATGTGTTGTTGTCAATTTGTTTTAAGGTCATTTATCTCCACTAATGCCAATTGCCAATTAGGAAGTTTCTTTTTCTCTCAATCCTGACATAAATCATAGTATCTGGAAATTTGTTGGGATAATCCACCACTCCTCCCACCCACTAAACCAGAAAAAACCTGCATATATTAGATCATTTTCTCTTTATAGTATTTAAAGAGAGAAGGGAACTGAATCTAGCTGTTTAAATAAGGATACATTATACATGTGCTCCCCTACCATTAGATCATTCTCTTCATTCTTCCCCGTTTTGGTGGGGAAGTTGATAGAAATGGAAGAATTTTTGGACATTGGGGCTGGGTTTAATTGTCCAGCTTGTCAGAAAATGAATTGTCACAGTTGCAGCCCAGTCGGAGTACTGCTCCCATTTGCCAAAATCTGGCGTTGGGTTAGCTTATGAATTTGGGCCGCAAAATTATGATCCTTCCTTCAGCTTTCAATAGCTAGCTTTAACATTTTTCTTAGGTTTTTTCCTATCCTATTTTACAAAAGCAGAATACAGAATGTACCCACAGACAACACAAATCTCTTCAGCCATTTCCTTGGTTCTAGCCATACCCCTTCTTACAAGAAACTTTCAGTTTGAATTCCCTATTCCCAATACATAAATCAACAAAGGAATAAATCCCAAGTGCTAAAACTAAAGTTTACTACTCCATTTGGGTTTCATAATCCGATAAACTGTTTATAGCCTCAACTTCTTACAAACGTTGATTTGTTAGGCAAGGCGTGAAGGAGAAATAACTAATCTTATTTATTCTTCTTTTTCTTTTTAAAGTTTAACTTGGACGTAAAAGTATTGACTTAAGACGGAGTTAAAATTATACTGTCTTCATCTGCAATTCAAGCAATATTATTTCTTTATTAGATTTACTATACTAAAAATTAAATAAAAGTGACAAAAAAAAGGGACAAAGTGTTAGGATTCAGTTTCATGTTCAAACATGAAAATAATGAAAAATTAAAATATAATGCAGTTGAAAAATAAAAAATACATTTATTCAGATAAATAATTGAATACTACAATATCAATATTTGTGTTTTTTTCATGTAATTTTCATATTAATTATAAAATTTATAAGTTTAAGAGTTACAAACATTGTTCTAGATATCGTAATCAAAAACCAATTAAACCCAAAAACACTTGTGATGAAGCAATTAACCCGAAAGAAGAATAAGATAGTCTAAAATCTGACATTTGAAATCTTTGTTTCTAGATTTGTCAAATCTTCAGTCACTCAAGTGTTTGGTTTTTAATAGTAATCCAAACAATGGCCAAATAAGATCTTATCGAAGGTAAGATTTTACCTGTGGTAGCAAGTTTTGTTTCAAAAATAAAAAGACCAAAAGTTCTTCCCGAATCTTATTTCTGTTAGATAAAGAAAACTATTTTTCTTTTCTTATTTTTATGAAAAGGCTAAGAAGGACAAAAGGCTTAGAGTTTTAATTAGCTAACATAACATATTTGTATAACCAAACTAAATTGTAATCTTAAATAAAATATTTGTATTTTTATTCAATTAACTCCTTATGAACTTAATTAATTTTTCCACTTTATTTTGGTTTGTTTCAATTAAGTTTAACTTCATCAATTATCCTTATTTAATCTCAATTATGCCACTTAATGAGTGTGACCTATTAAATTTCTATTATGTTGACAATAAATATAAATCATAATCAAATATCAATTTAATAATTGATTTATATTTATAAATCATGAGCTATATCTAGCAGCATATCAAGACCACTAAAATGTTAGAAAGTCAATTAAAGAATTTGACAAAAACCTTTTAGTGATAAGCCTCTCAATGCAACATGATCTTTTCATCAAATATCTAAGATATGTAATAAAGCATGACTCAATACCTACTTATAACATTCCATATTAATTCTCATAATTCATAACTAACCTTACAAATTCAAGAAACCAACTTTCCTTAAATTCATCATACTTTGACCAAAGTCTTTACACAAGTTAATTTATAATTAAGAACAAGTGAGATACATCTTTTCATATTACTTGGGGTAATGAATACTCTCTTGACCACTCATTTTATCTTTGTATGCTTCATGATATATCCAAAAACATCCTATTTAGGCATTTAGTCGCCTCCAAACCCAAAGAGGTGAAATTAAAGTATATCATTCGTTATACAAGATGACCTAGTATCTCTAGTCCAAGGACTAGTTGCACGACTATCACATGAAAACATATTCCATAAATACTTTAGTGAAACACTAAATGAAATTCTCATAGCAGGTCATGTTCGATAAACTTGTTCTTCAACAAGCACTCACATGTTATCTTCAAGTATTACATATACTTCAATTTATGATATCGATTGCTTACTTTTCAAGTAAAGAGACTGAACATGTACTAGTCTTTGAGTATTGTTAATGTCCTGTCTTGACAATACAATGATCAGAAACAATTTAGGAATATAGCTCTGATACATAATAATCTCATAATTGTAACAGTTTTGCAATTCACTCACAAGGCTTTTACGTTCTACGGGTTTCACCCAATTAATACTTAATAACTTCTTATTACTGCACTAATATGAAAGAAAACCTTTATTACATATAGTTATGCCATTAAGTATACATTAAATGACGATATATATTCCTTAACCAATCCAATTGACTCAAAAGCATATATCAAAAAGAAAGTTATCCAAAAAGGTAGTTTACTTGGAGAAATAATTAGTTAGGAATGAAGGAAAGTTGTTTTTTCTTCCTTATATTTGGTATGAAAAATAAAAATAGAGTAAAATTATAAATAAAAAGAATATTTTTCTTCTGATTTAAAATGATTAAATTTGAAAAGAAAGAATAATTGTAAAATTTTCTATTAACCTTCGGCTCCCTTCACTTCCTTCCCCCTTTTCTCTTACCAAACATTGTGGTGAATAGAATAGATACTTCCTTTCTGGTGTTGGATTAATCAAACACAATTACTGTCTAAAATCTTCATTTTCACTCTACCTACACTTTTAGTCAAATGAAAATTGCTTTGAACCCTAAATAATGATCTCACCATCTGAATTTATTTTAAATGGTCAAAATACAATTTCATTAATTCGGATTAAAAACGCCTAAATGATACTAGCCATGATTCTATCTTTTTATACACAAGTTAATGGTAATCATGGTGTGATTAAAGAAGAAACCGACGAGACTATGATAATTATATTGCTCCAATCAAATTGATCGAAAGTAATGGAGAGGATCTCAAGCCTAATAGATGCAGAGCAGACCGAAGAGAGCAATATAGCTCTGAAAAAATGATACAACAAAAAGAAGAGAAACAGGATTATTATGTGCGGCCACCCCAATGGCAAAACAGGCCGGTGGCGCAATGCAAAATGGGGATAACATGTTTTCTGGTCTCAAAAATTCAAGGAAGATTATGGGCATGACTGGTTGAATTATGATGATGGCTATGATGCCGATGATGATGATCATAATAATAATAATCATAATAATGGACAACAGAATCAAAAGCTGGAAAAAGGGGATGGAAATTAATGATTGTTGGATACAAAGAGAATGATTGAGCACACGAGAGAGTATGTTTCAAGGCATCCATAGTTTCAATGGTCAACATTCCCCATCATCACTTTTAAAACCCAACTCACATTTACTTGTGAATTTTTATTTATTTATTTTGCTTTGCTTTGATTCATGCTTGTTGTCGACATAGTCAACATTCATTATTCATTTCAGGCTGCTTCATCTTAGTTATATCATAATTAGTTGTAGCTGAGAAGAGAGAAACATCGTAAGGTTGAGCTAAGCATGATCTGTATGTGTGGTAATAATATGAATCAAATTCATCATACACTTATTTCTCGATTTTTAATTTGAAATTCTTAAGTTCAAAATTTAAAAAAAAATGTTGAGACTTTCCACTATACAATGCGTAATCCTAACTCAATGGACTTTACATGTATTAGAAGGAACTAGTTCATGATCATACAATCGTTTCCCATCAATTCCAACTTTTTTATAAAAAAATATTTTTAATGAACTATGTTGGTCAAATAACTCTTTGGTTTCTCAACTATCAGCTCCTAGCAAATGCCTTCTCTGTCAATCCTCCTATTAAAATTAAAGCAGCCAAGCAAGAAACAAGAAAGGCAAACGTGGTATTTTTGTTATATTTGCTAACCAATGTTGACAGAAAACTGAAAACTCTTTAGAAAGCTTTCAAACCATAATCAATAGTTGGAAAATCAAATTGACCAGTCAATACTTAGATATTGCCTGGAATAATTGTAATAATAACAGGAAGGAAAAGATAATGTTAATTAATGGTTAGGCTTGGAGTACTGAAAACCTGCTTCTTGTTAACTTATTCATATAATACAAGAATTAATTCAAGTCAAGCAATTGAAAAATGACATAAAAAAATAGTAGAGCAGGATCCAACATTGAATAAACTCTATATAAATAAATATATATATATATATATATATATATATATATATATATATGCATGGAACCATTTGTCTGACTAAAAATATCATTTATATATCTTGATCAAGACTACCAGGACTGAACAATCAAAGGACACTTGCAACATAGACTGGTCAAAAACCTCTTCCCAAACCATATAATTGAGAATTTTATGTAGTCCATATGCCCTCGTTAGAAACATGAGGAAATTCCCAATATAACAATAAAAAAAACTAGCCTGAGCCCTGAGGGATTCAAGGGTGAGCTGGAGCCTGGATGGACCTTAAGAATACATAGCTTTGTCCAAAAACATACTTTTATGTAAAGGAATTTTTACATGTAAAAACCAAAATAGGGAAGCCTTGAGACAATATTTAAGCTTTAATTAGGCACGCATGCACGAGTCTCGAAGGATGGAACAATTAACTTTTTAAGAGATTAATTTTTCAAACTTGGGGAAAGTGGAAAATTTCACACATGGATTTGATTACTGATTAGCCAATAAAAACGTTAAATTATTATAAGTCTATGATGAAGATGTTCATCATGATCATCATTTTTCTCACTAAGATGCAGTATTTTTAGGGTCTTTTGTCCCATACTTTTTCAGCATCAAACAGCATCCCAGGGAGAGAAATGGGACATGAGAAATGATGATGATGATAATGGTGATGATTATGATAAATGAAAGAAAAGCATGGTAAAATGCTTCATGATTATGTCTGGGAAGAGAACATGCAAGATCCTTCCATTCCAGGGGTTGCATGCCTAGCTGTGTCGTTTCTTCCTCTCATCATCTGGGTAAAAATCATATAAACAACCAATTATTGTCCAACTAGATTGCTTTTTTGGGGTTTAGGCTAGAATGCAATCATGTGAAATCATTCTATCAAACCATGGCCTCATTATACCCTATTTCTTTCTATTGCTACTTCTAAGATTAATATTCTTGCAATTTACAAACAAGCAGCCCTATGTTTTCCTCTTGACTTTTTTTTTTTATAAGTTTACAGCTATAAATAAATTTTACAATTACAATCAAATTATTTTATCTTGACATGAATGACATATATAGTTATTAAGTGAAGCAAAATATATAGAACAAATCATATGAGGTTATGTATGGTTGATACTTTTGTTTTTAATTTTATGTTATTTATTCTTTAATTTTTATATTATTTTTTATTAATAATAAAAGTATCAATCAAACGAAATTTAAATAAATCCATAAATAAACACAAAATTTAACTTTTCTGACTAAATTTATATTCAAAATTTTTATGAGTCTTCAATGATCTTAATTTTTTTTATCTCTCTTTTTTATTAGCAGCTAAAAAAGTAATTAAAATTATGAATTATATATTTTCTGATTGAAAATAAAATTGAAAAAGAAGATTATACATATATTCAATTTAATTAGAGTTTTAGCTTTTTAAAATTTTATGATTATATATATATATATATATATATATATATCTTATTCCTTTTATCATTTGACTATATCTTAAAAGTGACTGATCTTACTTATTTGTTGGGCTTACAATGTTTCAAAATGTGATTGAAGTAGGGTTTCATTGTTAGATAACTAATCAGCTCATTAGTCCAAAATATTAGTGCCAAACATGATTTGTGTGATGAGCTTTACGACATTGTTATAATGAGCAACAATGAGCAAGAAATCATTGTGTTGTTTATCTAATATAAGTCTCAACCATTTGCACTTACTCCATAATTATTAATCCCTCACTATTCCAAGATCTTATTTGATTATCATCACCACAATATTATTGATTCTCCTTGATCACCAATAAGCTAGACTTTTAATTGCAAAATGACAGATAATTCCTTCTTTTCTGTTTTGTTTTTCTTATTTTTTGTTGATTGAAATCTTCAACTTTTCTTTCCCATTAGTTCTTTTACTGCTCCTAGATTGTTTTACGCTATGGGCCACGAGTTTTGACCCTGGAAGACGGTGACAATTTAGGATCCAGTCAACTCTTAATCAGGTTTTTTAGTGTCTATAACTGGTGTACCCCTTCTCCCATTTAAAAAGAAAATTAGGTGTGAGATACACAGAGAAATATGTATATATCAAGATGTCTGATGATCCAACTAATATTTGACTAGTCATTAACAATAAATGTTGATAACAATATTTCGGAACAGTTTCATCAAAGAGTAACTGAAATAAGAGAAAAATCAGAAAGAGAGAAATGATTATGAGAGTGATAAAAATCTTGAAGGTTGAATAAATGATTCATGGCATGAAATGACCCATCCAAATCCATATTGAAAAGCTGCGCTCAAACCAACTTTCGTTGAGTTCAAATAAAGCTAACCAGATTTGCTTGCATAATTTTCTGTCACATATTTAGAGTAAGAAATAGTTTTCTCATCTTAAGTATTGCAGGAGTAGAAATGACTTTTTGGATGTTGATTTGCAAGTGGAGGGGAAGAATAAACAAAAACGAGCAAAACGACCTAGGAGAAGGGGATATATAGTGATGCTGACTCTTTGCATAAAAAGGATTGAGATTTGAGACGCAAAGAGGAAACCCCACACCACATTCAGAGAGCTGACAAGGAGCCCCCCCCAGGCAGCAGAGAGAAGAAGATCATCATTACAGAAATTGACTGTCCTTGTTGGCCTTGGGCACCTGCCCCCATGGGCTCTCTCATCAACTTCCATTACTGGCTCAGCTACTCGCCCTGCTACCACCATCCCTAGGCCCCTCATATCATGCCAGGTCTTTCGAAATCTCTACCACCATTACTAGAATCTTTTACCAAGTCAAGGTTCACGTAAACAGAAATAATAATATATAAATATAAAAGGTTCCCCTTTCCAAATCCATGCGCTTTTTTTCTTGGCCTTAGGGAAATAAATCATTAATTTAAAAACTTGTTTTCGAAATCTGTTTTGCAGCTTCCCTTGATCCTGAACCAGTGAAAGTGAGCAACAAGCTATCAATTGCACGCGGAGAATGATCTTTGGAATGGGGTAGTTCAAAAAGTAAGTGTAAATTGAAGTTTACTACTATGAATCATGAAAGTGTTAATAGAAAGTAATGTTGCAATCAATGCTTGACTTAAGAACCACTAAATTGTGTATACAAAAATGGCAATAAAATAAATACACCCGAGCCCATTTTATATGCTTTATCATACCCTAGCTAGGTGATGGATTCTTAGAGCAATTAATGACAAGGGTCAACAGTCCAACTATGAGGGAGATAGCACAGATGTTTAAAATTTTTGGTTTTATGATAGCCCTTTCCAAGAGTTTATGTTCAATTAGTCCTTATATGACATTAATCAACATACAAAGGAAATTAATTTGTATTATCCAATTCAATTCTTACACGTTCAACATATTTTTACTAGTTTAAAAGTTAAAGACTTAGCATGGTCAAAAAAGGTTCCCCTCGTGGTCCACATTCGGGAACAAAATTGTTTCCCATTGAGTTTTCCCATCTTAGTCCCTACTTAGGCTAACTTATTCAAAATAAAAATTCCAATCTAGCTATAACATATATAAAAATGATTTTCGTATATGACTGTATTGTTTGCATTGTCCACATCCTTATATTATATGAAATTGTACGCATACATATATATAATACCTACATATGCCTTTTGTGCTTGAAAAATTAGTTTGTATTAGTTATGAACATTTTTCTTTTGCAGTTAATTATGAACTATTTAATAATTGTTGCTACTAGTTGTCTATTTGAATGAAACTTCGAGATATTTACTGTTTTTGTCTCAAACTCTTAGCAAAGTTATATGAATTTCGCCAACTCAATTTGTATTGATTTTATTTGATTGTTTTATTTATTAATTCATTTCATGAATATATTTATTACTATGATGCATGTTAAAAAAATATTTAATTATATTTATAATTTTTACTTGCAAATGTAACCTTATAAGAAAATAATATTATCTTATATCCAAAAAAAAATAATACCATCATTCTACATATCTTAAAACTGAAAGGTAACAACGTGAATCAATGCATAAAAGGGGGAAAATTAACTCGAATGAAGCGGTCGGCTGTGGATATAAATATAACATAAGAGATATTTAAAAAAAAAGTAGTATAGAATTTGGTGAAGCTTCAATGCTCTTCAAGAAATAGTAAAAATTAAAGAATGAGATTGAATGAGAGAAGGCAGGTCTAATTCATACGGTCAAATGACTTTAAGAATGGAACCAATTGGTGGGGTTGCTTATTCAATCTTGTTGGTTACACGAGTCTATCTTCGTACTGAAAGGAAAGACCCAAATGGAGTAAAACTCAATTGTGGCTCCCAATAGTGTTTAAAGGTGTTTCAACAGATTTATAGCCAAGGGAACAGAATAATTGATATTGAATTTAATGATATACCAATATCCTTCAATAAAAATTGGTGATATTAATTAATATTTGAAATTGTAATAAATTGAAAATCGATTGATCTTTTAATAATAATTAAGGATATAATTGAGTTGAATCAAGCTGGTGTAGTTGCAGGCTTGATTAAAAAATTTGTAACTCAAGCTCGATTGAGCCTTACGTTTTTGTGTTTGAGCTCAACTCGAAAAATAATCAACTTACTTTAAATCGATCCGATTAAGCTTGATTATTATTAATTTATATAAAAAATTTAAAACTCGATTAAAATTTGATTATGAAATAAAAATTCAAATGAAACCCTTTTTTTAAGTTAAAAAATGAGTGCAATACAAAGACTTCTCAAGAAAATCGTCCATCTTAATACAATGAAACGTTAAATATATAAATAAATATTTTATTTTGTTTATATATGTATATAAAATTAAAAAATAAAAATAAAAAATTCATAAAGTGCATAAACCACTCAAGTCTAATACTATCACAAAATTCAAATTTGACTTGACTCGTTTTTTGAATAATTGGAGCTTGCGTTTAACTTACAATGAACGAGTCTAATTAGAATATTCATCCAATCAAGCTCGAGTAGCTCACAAATAATTTGGTTCATTTACACCACTGACAACAATATCGAAAAGGAATTTCTTTGGACATTTATCAGGATTATATGAAAAGCAACATTACAATCCATAAATTTCAAAGGTGATGCTATCATGGGCGCCTAATGCAAATGACACAGTTACATAAATAAATAAAATTTCAAATTCTCTTAAATATATATTATTAAAAAGGTTTTTTAGTTTCTTAATACAATTTTCTAAATTCATAGGACTAATACATATTTAATCTTTTTAATCTTGTGTTATATTATTAAATGTAAACAAAATAGATAAAAGTAATTAGAAAATATATAAATTTAGCAATAATTGGTTCAATAAATATATTTCAAGTTAGATAAAAATTTGTTTAAATTTAATTTCCATCACATTTTTACAAGCCAAATTTATCCTCTCTTTTTTTTTTTTTTTTGGGGGGGGGGGGGGGGGGTAGGAAGCCAAAGTGTATATAATTGAAAGAAAGAAAAAGGAGTGTCAAAGAAGTTCCTGATAATTTATAAACCCAATAATGATACTAATTATACCATGAATACAAATCCTAGGCCTATAAAAGGAGTAAAGGACATCTTGGCAAAGGCCAATATAATTATAAATGAATTGACTTTTGGACCATTCGTCTATGTCCTAATTTTGATCTCATATACATGCTAAATTCGACAATCCTCATATCTACAATGATGTAGGCATTAATTTTGTTCTTTTCTTTTGAACTTATGATCAAGCACCCTTTTGTAGAGGTGATGAATATACATCCATAGTCTATATAATTTGAGTACCCCTATTTTGACATAGGCTTAATTTTCTTTAATGTAAATTTTAGAAATTATACCTAGATAAATAGGATCATTATATATAAGCAAGAGTAACCTTATTTTTTGCAAATGTTTTGATTTTTTCAATGGAAATGTTATCTATCATGTGAGTAGGTTGATGAGACTCGAATATAATAAGTAAATATGATTGATTTATATTGAAAAAAAAAAATATATATATATATATATATTAAAATACAGTAACCTTATTTTGCATTAAAAAATTAAAAGTATACATCAAAATTAAGATTAACCATCTAAATATTTCAAATTTACTCTTAAAGTTTTTAGTGGTGAAATGTTAAAAAATAATGAAGAATGATAGCAAAAAATAATAATATAAACAGCACGAATAAGACACAATGTTTTCTTTCAACTTATAGTAATTATAGTATTAGAGTATTTAATTAATTAATTAATATATAATTTTTTAAAAAATAATAAAATTTGAAATTTTCATTTCCAAATATAAAAAAATTATACATATTATTATTATTTCAATCAATTCTTTTCAAAATTGAGATCATGCAAAACAATCAAACATGATATGTTTATATTTCTTCCTTCAAAAAACAAAAGGTAAAAGGATTGTGATCTTGAAGAAAAACAAGCAGAAAAGGAAGGAGAAAGGAAAAGGACAAAACCCTAGAAGGGGAGCGAGGAAAGAAAGAGACGAGACACGACCATTTCAATCACCTCACAATTATTTGATGCTTTTTTGGGGGCTCTCTCCTCTCTAAGTAATAGAGAGAGAAGAGGAGGAGGAGGAGGATGAAGAAGAGGGGGACCCATCCATGCATTGTAACCAATAATAATAATGAATGAATGAAGAAGAAATGAAAGAAAAGAAAAGCAAGCCCCCCTATTAGGATCCCACGTACAAATGATTGCTGCTGTATCCATTGTCTCCTTAAGACACTGCATGATGTCCCCATCTCACAATCTTCGACCCCCACGGCCCCATCCACCCCATTTTCTTCTCCTTCTTCTTCCCCTCCTTCTATGTTTCTGATTTTTCTTCTCCTCTCACGTCATGTCTGCGACTCTGACCAAAACCCCCCATCATCATTTCTCCCTCACGCCTACCTCACGTGACTTTACTATCACTCCTCTTTTTCCATGTCTTAACTTACGTCCAGTTACATCCCCTGTTGTACGTAGTGTACGAAATCTGCAGTATTTGAACTTCCATCGGTTAGAGCAAAGGGTTGCCTTACCTATCATAATTCCCATTGCACGTAAAAAGGAAAAGAAAAAAAAAAATCTGGTGGTGGGTTCAGGCTCGGCCGCCCAGGCCCTCAGGCCAACGAAAGACACCAGAATCTTTGGCTCAGTGGCTCAGTCAAATAAAGGACGTAAAATTTTTAACCAGCAATGTTTTATTGCAGCTTTATAACTCTCTGCAACTTTTACATTTCATTCCTTCTTCTTCTGCCTTGGTTTTTATTGTTTTAAATTTATCCCGAAAAACAATCTTGCTTTTATTCTTGTTTTTTTTTTCTTTTTTAAATTACGGAAGCTATTCTTCATTCTTTCTTTGCGTTAAATCCCTTCTTTTCTCATGTTTTTTAAACCTTTCATGTTTGTATCATGTCCACTTAATTTGACCCCAACATTTGATAATGCAAATCAACAGGTAGAGTTTATTAGTGAAGTACAAACAAAAATATTATGTTTCCACAACTTCAAAAGTTGTCAAAATAATAAAAAAAAAAAACTCAACTACTCTAAAGTAACATCCTCTTAAATCTGCAGTCGCAGTTCTTATAACAAAATGACACTTGCTATACTCCAAACTCAAATCTTTATTTGGATCCTCTGCTCTGCCTAGTCAAAAATCGAATGCATTCGTAAATTCAAAAAATTTATTTACTTTGTTTGATATAATTCCTTTAATTAAAAAAATTAAACAATCTAAATTAATCTAATTCAAATCACTGGAATAACAAACTTTAAATCATTTAAATTCGAATATAAAAATAATCTGAATTTGAATAATCAAATTCAAATTACTTGGAATTAAAAATGATCTGAATTAAAAAAACAAAAAAAAAGCCTTTGATTCCCCGATTGTCAGTTCAAAATTAAAGGCAAGTCGAAACCTGAAATTTTCGATGGTTACATGTTATTAGTTAGTGGTCATAAAATATAAAGTAGGGGAAGATCCCTTGGATTATGTTGATGCCCTCTTCTAGGGCAAAGGGTCCCTTTCCAAGGAACTTTCAAATTATGTAGGGAAGAGAGGGTATGGGTTGCCGCATAGTGCACGATCTTTTGTGTGAAATGATTGATTCTTAGATTTTCCAAAAGTGGGGCCCATTCACTTAATTATTTTTGCATAGGTAAATAATAGATGACGGTGCATTCATATTTCAATGTTCGTATTGTGTAAGGAGCTGCCTCACTTTTTTCCTATTTCCTAACCCAAACATGGACAATTGGGAAATATGAATACCCTATTTTCTGCAACAACAAATACTCTGAATAATTTTACTGGAGTCATTTAAGATTTTTGTTTTTGAAATTTATTTTATTTATTCAAAAAAAAGATTGATCAATTTTAATTTTATTCTGCCAAACTTTTTTTAACCGGTTTAATTTTTAATAAATATTTTTGTTTCTTTATGAAATTATTATTATGATTAAATATTAAGATTTTTATAAAAAGAATTAAACGAAATTGGTAAGTCAATCAATTAACAAATTAAACTAGTATATAGCTAGATAAACTTGACTAAAAATGGGATTTGAATTAATGTTCATATTATCTTGTGTTGCGACGGGGACATTTTTCTTACTGTATAATAATTGTAATCATAATGTCCTAAAGACAATAATGATGGTACGAGACATAGTACAAGATATCTTTCTGACTTGATTTTGCAATGTCCCTCTACTGCCCAGATGATGGCACGTGGCGAACTCTTTTGGATAGATTTCCATGAAGATCAAGCCCTGGAAGTCAATCCAATCCAGGACCATACCAAGAATTTTCATCTGATTTTTAATTTTAAAAATCCCCTAATTATTGTGCTCACCAATACATTCCAATGTTTAGAATTCATTTGATTTTTAATTTGAAATGTTCGTAATTTTAAATAATTAATTCATATGGTATTTATTCATTGCACAGGAGTAGTAGACTTTTACTTGAAATTTATAAAAGTTTTAAATATAAAAAAATTAACTTTTTAAAACTTGTTTAATACATAAAAATTTTTAACAAGTTAATCAATTATTGAGTAATTTTTGTCTATAGTAGAAGTATACAAATTTTCAATTATTTTTTTTAAAATTTAAGAGAAAGAAGATTTGAACTTTACTCTTTAAGTAAAAAAATTATGTATCTATCAATGAGTTAAATTTCGAGTATAATTTTTCAATTAAGTTTAACTCTTATTGATTTACAAATTAAATTGAATTCTATTAGTTAGTTAGTTTTGATATTCAACTTAATTTTTATTTAATTATTTTAATTAAAAAAACTCACAAAGCTTACTTCACTTAAAAGAATCCTAGCTAAAGGCCTTATTCTTTTCATTTTTATGTTATAGGGGCAAGAATGGACAAAATGTGATGGAAAAAGTGCTGCTATTATCGAACAAACTAGCTAGAGGCAATTCACCCCTATACAAGTGAGTGGTTGCTGCAAAAAGATTTTTTTTTTTAACGTGGGCCTTCCTTTAGAAAGTGAAGGAGATGATAATTGAGGGGTTCTTGTATTTTATGTTATTGTGGTTGAAAATCAGCTAAATTTTGTTTTTATTGTTTTCAATGCAACTATAATTTTGATTTGATTGGACCTACGAATTGCTCTATGTTTTCGTAAATGGGTGAGTATGCCATATCTGTTTCAAAGACATAATAATTCCTAGTATTTTTTCTCAAATTATTTTCTTAGATTTACATCATAAAGGATATAAACTTTGTGACAAAGTACATATATAATGGATCAATGTTTTTTTTTTATTGTATGGGATTGTATTAATTTTACTCAAATTAACTCGTATCCCATTTTAAATTAATTATTTAATACCACCTTAGTTCACTAACCAAATATTTATGGCACATTCTCCAGCGGGCAATTGATGAAAGTGGAATACTGTTCATACCGTGAAAGTTGAGACAAACCTAGCTAGGTTAATTTGTTGAATAAGCAATCTAAAGGCTTAGGGACAGTGGAACCTCTTTTATATAAAATTGAATATGTTGTTTCGAATTGATTTAGTATTAAGTTTTATTTTTATTATTATTGTGGGAGAATGATAATTCAAATTTCACTATTTATTTGAGTTAATAATTATTATTTCCGACGTACGTAGGTAATGGTGTTTAAAAGTTATGAGAAATGGGTGCAAATGTTTAGAAATTATTAGGCAAGATTCATGAAAATTGAAAAATGTGGAACTAGACAAAATAATGTAGTTATTTTCAATTACTTGTTTATTTTATTCATTTATGTATAAATGAAATTCCCCCTCCATAAAGTAAAATAAAATGTCTCCTGAATGAGCCTATATGAAGATTACCCGATAGTCTGATCTTACAATATGAATTCTGTGGGGGCTAGCATTCAAAACTAAGGATATACATTCAATTTAATGATAATGTCAAATATATATATATATATATATAAAAGAAAAGAATTGTGAACCTACCCGCAATATCTCGGATTGGAATTGAAGTTGGCCTATATGCATTAGGAATCTTGGAACGTAGCCCACCTCGAGGGTTGTAATCTTGATATCAAATATTTATTAATTATTCCCAATTGGCATTTCCAGTGGCTCCATAGAAAACCAGCATGAGCATGCCAAATGTATAGACTAAAACCTTAAAATATACATAGCTTTCTCATAAAAGATAAAAGATGATTATAACTAATGCCATGGGATGAGATCCTTGATGATCATTTTATGTTGAATATACTCTTAAAAAACCTTTCACATGTATAATTATGTGCAGAAATCTTAATGTGCCTGGCATGGGCATGACCTATACAGATTTATGCACCGAAGGAGTTAATTCTCAACAATGCTGCGTACGTCAACCGGGGGATTGTGGAACAAATCAGATTAGTTTTTTAGGAGGGAAAAACAGACACTTGTTTGCTCAAATGAAATGAACAAGAGAGATGTGGTATTATCTGTAAAGGTGTAAAACCTTATCATTGTCAAAACGGTGATTAAATTGGGGAATGTTATGCTGAGGCATAGGGTAAGAAAGGAGTAGTTGGGGGTTGAGTGAAGGGCTTTTTTTGATGCTGTTGTTGCTGTGGGTGGCTTTATCCCACGGTTCTTTTACGTCCCCACCCAATAATTCACTCATATCTCTCTCTCCAACTTATCATTAAAGCCTGCATGACTTCAATTATTGCAATGATCCCAAAAGCATGACATATCTGACCTGGTCACATCCTCTAGATGTGTATTTTAATTACCACCTTTGTTCAAAAGTCACCCCACGCGCGTGGGACCACCTCCACCCGTATTTATCAGACACCCCCATCCCCTTGAAAATATTCAACCAAAATTTCTACTCATTGGATACCCCGATTCTGAGTTTTTTTTTTTTTTTTGCTTATGAATATGAGAGAGTCTACTCTGCTTGGAAGACACAAAAGAACATTACCCTTTAATTTTATTATTATACAAATATGCTCACTAACTTTCTTTGGAATAGTGAAAGATGGTCTCTTTGTCTGCTTGAATTGAACATTTGATAAAGAGGAGTTATTGGTCAAACTCTCATGCTAATCTAATCTGACTAGTAAATTACTTTCTTCCTTGTTTTTTTTTTTGCCCTTTTCTTCCCAATGTTTTTTTTTTCTCTGCTTACACATCAGGCTTAGCTCAAAAGGAGGAGTTTTTGAATCATTCTAGCCAATGGGGTGATGCCACATAGGAAGAAACTGGTAAAGGCTCAGTGTTTTGGTTGGTGAGTCAGCGTTTCCAGGCTTCCAGCCCCATTCCCAGGGGGTCACTACTTTTCAATTACGTCATTTGGAGAAATGTTAATTGACTACTCGGAAACTGCAAATCTGGGATTAATTAAATTGGCTATCATTTGAAAACAAACAAAACAACAAACAGTGCAAATGCTAAATAATTGTGTTTGGTAAACAACGCATTTTAATCATTATTTCCTCATATCATCATGATGAGGAGTACATACTAATATAAAAACATTATTAGTAACAAAAAAATTTAGTCAATTTTATTTTTTTTATTAATAAGAAAGGGTAGTTTGGCAAAGGGGGGGTTAAAACAAAGTTGGGTCCAAAGGGTGGAACAAGATTGATGATCCCTGCCGTCGGATGAAAAATCATTTTCTCATGTTGGGATGATGATGATTTCTGGCCCTTGTTTGGTGAGAACACAATAATTCACTAACATTGTGAAGTTATAGTCGCATTAATTAACAAAATCTTCCCATCAAGTATTTAATAATGGATTGTGCTGTGGGAAAGTGGTGTTGCCATGGGTAGCTACATTCTTAATTGAAAAAACAAGAGAAAAGAGCTTGTCGTTGCCTTGTACCCGGTAAAGAAAAGATTGCTTTAAAGCCTCATGTTTTCTCATCAGTCACCCCCCCCCCCCCCCCCCCCCCCCCCCCTCCCCCACGGCCTTTTCATTTCTTTAAAAAGTCAAATTTATTCAAATTCCACTTGTGAATACTATAACCAAAGATTTTGCAAACCCTTTTCCTTTATTACTTTGAGAAACGAAGTATCTTTCTCATTCTCTTTCTCCTTCCCTCCCTCTCTGTCTCTCTGTCTCTCTCTCTCTCGTGTATGAACCGGTGTATATTTATATAGATTCACGTGCGTTTGTCAAACTGGATTTGTCGGTCAATCTTTACTCGCACAAGGCAAGGGAAATAAAAAGGAGTGTCGTAGGGAGCGAGGGGGTGGTGGGTTGTGTGTTTACATTAAAGAATACTGGATAGGGTTTCTTTTTTAACTCTCTTTTCAGGGTATATCTCTCTTCATCGAGTCCAAAGGAAAAAAAAATAACAACAGCCAAGATATTCAAAGCCGTCTTTGCAGTTGTTTTGATTTTGGGTTCTCTTTGAAAACAAAAGGAAAAGGAAAAGAAAAAGTAAGGTGAATGGAGTTAGCTTTGAGCTTGGGTGATCCCTCAAAGCCGTTTTCATTTCTTGACAAAGCCCCAAAGTTATCAAGCAAAGATCTAGGGTTTTGCATGGGGCTCGGAAATGGGTTCAGATCACAAGAGAAAGGGGATGCTTTTGAAGGTGAAAGTAGAGGAGAAGCTACTAGAGATGGACATGACAAAAGGGTGTCTTCGGATCCACCTCTTCAGCTTGATCTTCTTCCTTTCTCCCCAGTTCCTCGTAGCCAACCTCCTTCTCAGCTTCGCTTTCCTTGGCTCACTGATAATCGTGAGTATTTACCCCTTTGCGCCAAGCTTCATGTTCTCTTTTTTTTTTGTTTCTTGTTCATCTTTCTGTTTGTTGGTGAGAAATGGAAGAAAGAAATTTGAAATTTGCAGTTCCTACTTATGAAAATATATTACGCCTTCCATTTTTCCTAATGAAAAAAACTGTCTTTTTTTTTCTTCATATAGTGCTCTTGGCAGCCAAAAATGATACTGTATGGGATATTAAGATCTGGGTATTTTGGGTTTTGTTTGTTATTTGATATTTCTTTTATCATCTTGAAGAAAATAGCATTAAACTTGTGCATTGTTACATTGGTGGTAGAAACGGGTTCATCAGAAGGACAGGGAAGAGGGTTAGATGTGAACCGGTTACCGGTGGTGGCGGTGATGGATGAAGCTGAGGATGGGGCGGCGATGTCTTCTCCCAACAGCGCGGTGTCTTCTTTTCAGATGGACTTCGGGATTAGAAACGGAAGCGGTCGAGGCAAGAGAGACCTGGAAGTTGAAAACGAAAGAGCTAGCTCAAGAGCCAGCGATGATGATGAGAACGGTTCAACTCGGAAGAAACTCAGGCTCTCTAAAGAACAATCCGCTTTTCTTGAAGAAAGTTTCAAAGAACACAACACTCTCAATCCTGTAAGTCAAACATAAACAGAAATTATTACCATTTGTTTTTTTCCCCTGTTCTTTTGGGTTCTGTCTTAAACATTTTTTTTATTGATTTTTATTTTTATTTTTTAAATTTGAATGGTGGTTCCAGAAGCAAAAACTTGCCTTGGCCAAGCAATTAAATCTTCGTCCTCGCCAAGTGGAAGTTTGGTTTCAGAATAGAAGAGCAAGGTATAGGAGCATATATTATTTATTTCATGGTGGTTGTATTGAACAATTGCCAATATGAGTAATATCTATAACATTTTTATTTCCCAGAAGTTGCAGCATGCTGTATTTATTAGCCATCCTCGAGCTTTTAATAAAAATAAATTAATGTCCTCAACCTGAACTGTACTGAGAATGTTTTTATCATTCTTTTTTTAATTTTATGTAATTTATTGGTTTAAGTTGTTTTTAATTATGGTTGATTTAAGGTTTGATTGTTGCAACACAGGACAAAGCTGAAGCAGACGGAGGTAGATTGTGAGTATTTGAAGAGATGCTGTGAGACGCTGACAGAAGAAAATAGGAGGTTGCAAAAGGAACTGCAAGAATTAAGAGCCTTGAAAACTTCTCAACCATTTTACATGCAGCTGCCTGCCACCACTCTCACTATGTGTCCTTCATGTGAGCGTGTCGCTACCACTTCCACCACCGCTAATTCCACCGCTGCTGCTGCCACCACCACCAACGTCACCGCCGCCGCCGCCGCCGCTGGCAGCAATTCCGATGCCAAGACTGGTGTCTTACCACTGACTAAGACTAGAGGATACCCTTTTTCTCCTCTACCAACACATGTGACCCAAAGCCAGCCCCAGCCCCAGCCCCAAGCCCACCAGGCTGCTTCCTGAAAATCATTGGATGTGACCAGTCAAAAGATTTGACTCCCTTTTTTCTTTTCCATAATGTAAATATTCTTGGCTTGGAGGATTTTTCTTTATTTTATTTTATTTTATTTTATTTTATTTTCCTTTCTTGAATTTATTAATTTGTCTGTCTAGCAGTTTTCTTGTTGATGGGAACGGGGGGAAAAAGAACACGAGATTTGAGTTTTTGATAGATTTTGTTTTTGACTGGGGGTGGGGTGAGGGAGCAAGTGGAAGAAATTTTGTTAGAAAGCTGCCTGTTTTGTTTGACGGGGAAAAGAAATTAATTATTAATAGTTACTGCCTAATGTAATCTAATGGTTTGTGCATTGAAATTGAATATAATCTTAGTGGTTTATTTATTTATTTATGAATCCACACTCAGTTTCATTCATTTATTTTGACCGTCTCCAATGTATGCTTTGACTTGTTGCGTCTTGTTATTTCCTTTCAGTATTTCTACAAATTATTATCAAGTTCGCTGAACTGGGAACATGGAGAGGGATTTTACTATTATGAAATCGGATGACAGTGCAACTTATTCTCCATAGGGAACACCTAACACTAATCATATCACAACTCTTTAGAATTTTAGAGAAAGTTTATGGAAAAGAGATGCCCCATTTTTTATATAGCTTATAATCAAATTACTGCTCACATCACATGCATTAAAAATATTTATTACCACTTAATTAGCTAAGCCAATTCTTCAATATATCATTATCAGCCTTTATTGCGAGCATTATGTGCATTTAAATGGTAGTAAAATAGAAGGAATTACATTGGTTACACGGCCATCATAGTCCATAGAGATAACGGATAAGGAGAGCGCATGGTAGCGTTTTTTTTTTTTGTTTGTTTGTTTTCTTTGTTTCCTTTTTAATTGAGAGAAAAGAAATTTGAATCACATTATTAAGTATGAGACATACACATACTTACCGTTTGAGTTATATATTTAAAAATTTATTAAACAATTGTAATTTATTTATTAGAATAAATTAACAATTTAAATAAAACGAGATAATAGAAAGAAAAAAATGTAAGTTAAGATAGACTTGGTGAGACCAACATCCTATTAGCTGGAATAAGCATATATTATACATATGAGTGTATGTATCTCTTGATTTGAGATGTATAAAGTGTTTCAACATCTATCTAATAATTATGAGAGGAAAAAGAAATAGATGAAAGAGAACTCGTGCAAGCTGTGGTTGAGACTTGAAGTATAATATTGCTCTAAGTTTTGAAGGCAAGTCTATATAAGAGGTTTTTTTTCATATGTTCACTCCCTCTTAAATTTTATGAATATAATTTTAAACATACATACATTCATATATATCTTTTGATTCAAAATAATGGACACAAAAATCAATTTCCCTAACCAGTAAGCGCAGTAGCAGCCCTACTTTTCCATAACTTCATTACTTTTTTTTTTTTCAGTTTTAAATTCACATGTATACCATGAACAATCATTTATACGTTCACGGGAAAAATAGGCAAACACAAGATGTGCACTCAAAAACATACTATTGTTTGAAGAAAAGTAATTGAAAATCCATTTGGAGTAATTAATTATATCTATAATATGAGTGCTAAGTAATGCTTATTTATGCGGTTTAAATACCTAGAGCCGTGCCCACTACCCAATCGATACAATAATTAACGATGAAGTACAAAGATTAAGTTATCTAACATCAATGGTATACTCATGATTAATTATCATAATTATTATTGTATATATAATACATTTGTTACATCATTTTTTTTGTATAAGAGAAATACGGTTTAAACATAAAATCTTCATCCAAAATCTCATTACCCAAACTTATCATTGGAGTTAAAGTCGAAATGACTGTAATTAATTTTATTACAAAAACAATTATAATCCTACAAAACGTTTGCTTATACAAATCTAATTTGTAAGTATATATGTTGTTACTTGAAGAATTTGATTTGAATCCCTCTTTGTCTAATCTCGCAAATAAATGTAATCCTTGGTTGTGAAATTAAACTTTTTCACACCTAACCCAAGGGGCCGAGGTTGAAATCCCATGGCTGTTTTCTCTAGAGATGTTCAGAACGTGAGCGAGATGGCAGATGATATCAAGACAAAGTTGGTGGTGAGACTTGACGACCAAAGAAGAGACATGCAGCCTGCAGGGTCGCTATAAAAACCTGGAAAACGTCGGTATTTCAACCATGATTATGACAAGGCCAGAGCAACGTATCTGCATTCTGGGACAGACTGCTACGTTGAAAAGAGTTAGGTATATGAATTAATATCTGATAGCGCCATGTAACTATAAATTACATCTTCAAAAATGTCAAACCATAATGATTTATGCTTGGTAATGGTAAGTATCTAGGGTTTGGTTAAGCCAACCCAAGATCGATTTTGAAGAAATTAATTGATCAACCAATAGGAACCAAGCATGTCTAATTAATAATAGGGTTATTTACTCTCCAAGTAAGGTGAAATGCATGTGTGTACCTAAATCAATATAAGTATATATATATATATATTCTTAATTTAGAGATGCTACACACATGTTCTTAGGTTTTAAAGAAGATAGTAGAAAGAAATGCTTTGAGAGTCTAAAATATATCTACATTCTTACCTGTGAGATTCTTGCAGTTTTATTGCAGGGTTAATTAAAGAGAGACTGGAAGAGGGAGGGAAAGTTCATATTATTGATCCAACCAAGCTCAAATCAAAGAGATACTCCTCATTTGGGGCCCATTGCTGGATGATTGCATGTACATCTGTTCATGGACCGAGCCTGGACATGATTTTTAGAGTTCAATTTGGCTTAACTTCAAATATTATTATATTAATTTTAATTTTAAAGTATTTTTAAAAACATTAATTTAATATTTAATAATAAATTTATTTTAAATTAATGATTTGGGATTTCACTAATTGAATCTTAATTTAGGTTATAGAAGTGTCAACCGGATCCACTTATTGACACCTCTAGTTGCAATTATCAGGTGAAGGTGCTTAAATTAAGTTGGGACATCTGCACTGATAAGCAGCTAATTACGAATTTAAAATTTTAATTTGTCACATAATGGGGTTAAAAATTTCTCATCTATAGCCCAGGTACAGGCCCTTTGAGCTTGTACTTGATTTAATTTAATTGAAAAAAGGAGTAGCTAATGTTTGAATTTTAAGTGAAGCTCCACTATTTTTTCACCAATAAAGTTTATTAAGATTTACCCCACCAAAAAATTATTGCAAATTTTTTTTGTGTGTTTTAAATTAGAAATTGGATGGATAAGATAATGTGTCATTGACCAATTGATTAGTAATTACTGCTATTAATTTAAACTAAAAGGCAAATTATTCTATGTACCTAAGTTGTGAAGTAATGAAAGGGGGCACTCATTATTGGTGTTTTCAAATGCGACAATCTTTTCAATTTCGATTTGTTGTTTCATATCGACGTGAACGTAAGACTGTGATGAGTTAAGCTTTTACTGACCATGGTGTCCCATCCATATTATCACTCTACATGCAAAGAGAGTTGTGAGATTAAAAAAAAAGAAAGCAATCAAAGCATAGAGATCATGCAATCCCCATATTTGACTATAGTAGACTTGGCATAGAAGGTACATACCATGACTACATCTTCTTTTTCCAGCTCAAACAGACAATATATCAATTAAAAGCAAAAGAATTGTGTCCCTTCTCTAAACAAAAAAAAGTATAAAATACAAATTAAAAGTAAAAAAAAAAAAAGAGTAAGAAAGGGATCCTTGGGAATGTGGTTCGAATACAATGTACAAAAGATTTCACGGGATAGGCCACTTCCTCTCCTATACTCTCTTGAAGAAGAAAAGGCTAAGCCTAGGTACCTCAAGATTAAAACAAATGGGCCAGATGCCCATAGGTTAGAGTGAGGGAGTTGAGGCCCAAGCAATCATTGGATAAAGAGGAGAGATATGCAACTTCGAACCAAATTAAGATAGTTTTTGTTGTTATTATTCTTTCTTGAAATGTTAAGATCAGCTTGAGTGGTGGAAAATTTAAACGTTAATTTCGAAATAGAGAAAGAGATAAGATGCAGCTTCTAACAAATTTTATGCTATTAAAGAAACGGCAGAAATCTTTTTTTAAATTTAAAATTTCAATTTTTTTTAAATTTTTTAAAGAAGAGAAATTCAAACACAATTCGTTAATTAAGAAAATATATAAATATACCTATTACGAAGCCTCATATTTAGATGCAATTTGAACTTGAAGCTAAAAATATAAAGAGATAAGACGTAAAGAGCCCTAGGTTTTGCTTGCAGTTACCGACACTAGACACTATTACGAGGAACCCGAAGAAAAGATTCTATAAATTGACAAAGAAAACGAGTGATTATAAAGTGGAAAAAAGGCACTTGATAAAAGACAAGGTTAGCTCTTATCTGATGATGGTGGCTTGGTAAATTGCTTAAACAATCAAATATACAGATTCTGATTGTTTCATATGTGGACGAATTAGTCCAAACATGGCATGTGACAGATCCCAGGAAAAGACCACACTCTTATTACCTCTACAATTTTATATTTAGTATTTGGTTTATCAAAAGCCGCATGTGGTCGGTCCTTTGTAGACCCAATCACAAAGTGACCCAAGCTTTCCACAAGAGGCAATTTGGCATTTATCAGTATATAAATCAAACATCACCATGACCATGGTGTCTTATAATATAATCAAAGGTTAATTTCATGCTTGTGATCAGTTTGTTGAACAGAATACTGAGAAAAAGGAATGGATAAGAGAGAAATATGTAAGGATGGTATATGGAAAGAGAAGCAACCCACTTGATTTTATTTTTAAATAAAATAATATGGAGATTTACAATCCTCAAAGCAAATTTGAGGGCAGAAAAATCTTGGGGTGGTAAGGGAAGGACAAGATTTCCCATTATCCAAATCTTACCAACTAAACCAAAACCATCCTCTCTCTACTTTCTATTATAAACAAAAGAAATTTACTACAGCACAGATTGATCTCTCCAAGAATATTCATCAGCTTCATTTTTCTACTCCCACAATTTTATAAGGAGGAGCAGAAAAAATAAAAAACACTCTCTGTTTGATCTTTTTTTTCCTTCCATTTTGTTTGTTTGTTTCTACAATGTACCGCCTATACTTGCTTCGACTCAGACAAATCTAAGTTTGTATGATTTTATTTTTACCTAGCTCTCCTTTGATGTTGCCGCATCTTATTTTCTTTTACAAGGAGCTCTGCGTACAGAAGCTCGTTCCACGAATCCGGCACACCAGGAAGGCACCAATGGCTGCAGTCCTGGTATTTTAGAGGAGCTATTCTTTCCTCCTCTGACATTTGTTGCTTCTGGTGCTTCCGGTAGATTGATGGGTGACCATCCTTTCGGAAATCAGTCAATCTGGTAATATTAAGGTAGGTGACATGTGTTTTCATCCCCTTCAGCACTGACTCCAAGACCAACATCTTTGATGGATATGGCGTTAGATACGTCTCATTCCTGATCGGCTCAGTTTCACTATCACATGCTCCTCCAGAATTCCACTGCCCGCCGCTGGAGAAAGATTCAAGCACCAATAAAACATTTAGAAATGGTATATCATAGTTTTTACCAACACACAGTTCCAAGAAAAACAAGGTTACAATTATATGCCTCCATAATTCTCAAGGAAATACAGGAATTTACTTCAAATGTGGCTGCAGGTTGTGAAGGAAAAAGCAGCTATGTGCATTCAAAATAATATATCACATTTATTTGCCTTTACCTGAAATGTGAAGCAGAATAACCTCTGAAGAACACCATAGACTTCATAGGATTTACTCTGGCATCAACCCATCTAGCCCATGTTGTCAATGCTCTCCGAAAGGCCTCAAGAACATTCAATTCGTTGTAAACATGGCTGCCTTCTTGGTAATAATCTTTCCTGTAGTTTTCCGTAGTTGAACACGGAAAATAATCATTAAAATCATTACAGTAAGAGACATTATATGTAAAAAAGTTGTATGGAAATATTATCAACAAACCCTTTGGAAGTTTTCTCATGAGTCCACCAATGCCCCGTGTTGAAGATGAGGATATCTGCCGATTTATATTGATCAGATGATTTTCCAACAAGATCAAGCCGAAGTGTCTCCTTCTTCGTTCCATTTTTGTCTGGCATTTCCCACTCTCGGACCAGGAAAGGAGATACGAAGAACTCTAAAGTGCAGTTATAATCCTATTCATCATCAACCGAGCCAGCCCCAAAAAGTAAACAAATAAGTTGCCGTAAAATTAAAGTAAATATCCTACAGTAAGTAACAAAGATGAGTAAAATTTAATCATCACGAATAACCTACTTTGAATATGAAAGAGTATGAAGCTTCCCCTCGAAAATAATGTCTCCCATGGGCTTCAAAAACATTTTTTGGATTTTTTGCAGCACCTCTCAGGATGCAAACCAGAGATTCCCACATATTCCTATTCAAAGAGTCGCCCACAAAAACAAGCCGCTTTCCCCTCAATAGCTCCAACATGTGACCGCCATTCAATCTAACAAAATATTCACATTAATTAATCTTAGCTTAATGATAAAAGAAAAGAAAACCCATTGCCATGTAATTTATTACTAGAGGCATAAGAAAGCACCAAAGTAAAATCTATGTATGAAAATACATTCAAGTATTCAACAGTGTTGATCACGAATAAAATTTGATAAATTCTCTAGATGACTAATTCAAAGATCAACATAAATCCAAAACTGCTAAATCAGTTTGATTTTCCAATAAAGGAAAACCTACTCAAAATTAAACCGATTAAAAAGCTCAAGATATTACTTGGTTGATAAATCAGTAAAAAGAATTGATCAAAACTTAAAAAAAAAATTACTACCTTGGCAAAGTGCAGCCTTTAGGCTTCCATTTCAATTTCTGAAAATCTCTATCAGGCCTTCCATTGGGAACACAACTAAATTGCTCATCAATAAACGAACAAGACCCTGGTTTATAAAGGGGATAGGAATTATCCTTCACCCATTCTCCATCAAACAAATCACAATTCATCAACGACTCAATCAAATTCTCAATCCCCCGTTTAGCTGGCAGCCTTGAACCACTCCCATTGCCCTGGTTTTTCCCATTCCCCTGTTTCTTCGTCAGGGAAGCTGTGTAGTTTGATACCACTCCTTTTTGTGCTACACTTTTCTCTCCCTTCCCAGAACTTACCTTGTTGACAGAATCAGATTTGGCTGGAGAATTTGTGCTCTGATTAGCTGCCACCGGAGCTTTTTCAGTGACAATTGTAGTCTGATTAGCCTTCAAAACTTGAGCTTTATCAGAATTCTCTTTCTTTTCAGTCTGGCTGCTCGTCCTAGGTGGATTTTTATACACAGGGGGAGGAGAAAGTGTGGTCTGATTTGCATGCAAAACCAAACTTTGGGTGTTGTTTTTATTTGTTTTGGGGGATTGGAAAGTGGTGTTTTTAGAACTGGCTACTTCTTTATTTGTGTTCAAAGATTGGGTTTTGGTGGTGTTTTTGTCAAAAGGTAGCTCCTCTCTTGGGTTGGCTAATTGAGATAAAGTGCTATTAGATCTGGTATTATTAGGATAAGAAGTGAAGTTAAGGCCTTGTTGTTGTTGCGGAGAAGAAGAAGTGTTGGAAAAGAAGTAATCGAAAACGGAAGAGAATTGAGATCTATAAGAATCCGCAGATGTAGTAGCAGAAGTGGTGGAGCTTGTTGAAAAGATGTTGGTGAACCAAGGAGCAGAAGAGTTCGAAGAAGGGCTAAAAGCTAAAAACACAGTGAAACCAACAAAGGCAAACATGAAGAAAGCCACTGTCCTCCTTGTCTTGATGATTGAAAACAGACTCCTGAAGTCTGTAACGAGAGTTGTTCCTCCATTGATAGGCATGTACTTTGCAGTATCTGCCATTGAAGGCAAAAGCCAAATCCTTTGAGTTGCTCTCTCTCCAAACCCAGAGATGGAAGTAGATGTGGGAAGGTGGAGAAAATTGGTGTTTGCGGAGAGAGAAAGTTGAGAAGTGGGACGAGACTAAAGTGAATGTGACTATACAGAAAGAGAAAGTTGTCTATGTTGGAGAGAGAACACTTGTGACTTGTGAGGAACAGAGAGGAGAAGAGAGAGAAAAAAAAAAAAGGAAAGAGCTATAAAGGAAAAAGAAAGAATAAATGGTTTTAAAAAAGGGGATGGTTTCCACATAATTAACATTTCTGCCACTGACTTCCTATTTTTGTGGTACGTGTATTTTCCACAACACGTGCTAGATCACATTAATTTGGTTGTGCCCCGTGCTTTTTTAGCGTAGTTCTTTTTTATCTATGATTTTTTTTTTTTTTTGTATACGTCAAGTGAATGAGTATGACCAAAAATGTAATTTATTAATAGATTTATATCTACAATAACTTCTTTCCTATTAATTCAATAATATTTTTTAGTGAGTAAAACCTTTCTTATGTATATAAAAACTCAAAGAGGTCTACCAAAAAACGAAATTAAACTTTTGGTGATAAAAATATGGATTAAGAAAATTTTAAAAACTAAAAATGAGTGGAAATAATCACGCATAGAAAAAATATTAAAATGACCTAAGAAATTATAATCTTTTGAACGTGATTGTTGACTAACAATCAAATTAGTAATAAGTAACAAAATCAAATTATAAAAAAAAATAGTAAATTGAATGCTACGTGAAACAATAAAAAAAGAAGCAATGAAATCAATGCAAAATTCAGTATTATAAAGTTTTCCTTTTGATTGAGTTATGCTAGTAAATATATTTTTAGGCAACAGTCAACAATATCATGTTTAGTTTGAATTTTTAACATTAAATGGTCAAACATATTTTTGGGCTTTGTCTTTTATATAGTTTGAATTTGTAATAAATATGTAAACTTTTCAAGTGAAAACGATCGATTGCAATAAATTTAATTTTTTTGAATACCAAAATTAAAATTTTGTATAGATTTAGAAGAGAGCTGATATTTATTTAGAATAGAGATGTCAAAAAGATAAACTATTAATGTAAAATTATTTCCTTTTTTATCAAAGATTTTATTTTTATATATTTTTGTATTAGATGAATCTATAGTTACCTTTTAAATTAGGAATTTGTAAGATCGATAGCTTCTATTTATAAAAGAAATTATCTTATGACGTGGATTTGTAAGATTTATACATATACGTTACGTTATAATTAAGGAAAAATAATAGATTAATGCAATTATGAAATAAACCTATATAAGTTATATAAAAAATAATTATAAACTTATATTCAACATTTGAAATAGAAAATTATTCATAAAAAGAAAACAAGAAAAACCAATCCAACAAAGAAGGCAAGAAGGGGCACTTTCCTTTGTTGCACTCAGATTAGCAGTTACGGCATAAAATGTAAGGCTAATTTATTGGAGAGAGGCAATTCAAACTCAAATCGGGATCAAGTTAGCTTATCCCAAGTTTTTGAAATCAATTCTGAGTATCTTAACTTGTTCTATCTTGGTCTTGTAAACTTTGTATTATAAATAATTCAATTCTGCGTATTGATAATCAGTGATTGGAGCTTTGTTCCACCATAATTTTGTTTGGTAATGTCATTTGATGAGCAGTACCTCTACCCATGATGAAGACCTTCACTTGCCCAACTCAGCTATATTACGAAGGATACATTCGATGGTAGATTATTTGAACTCAAGCAATTTAATTTATATAATAATTGGTATGTATTTTTTTGGTAACTATTTTTAATTATTATTTAATAGAAACGTGAGAATTTTATAAAATATGAGATTGTTCAATTGTTAAGGGTATTAAAGACTTTTCATCACAAAATTTGGAAAAGAGAGAGGATGAATCGGGAGAGAGAATTTGAAGGTAAAGGAGAAAGAAAGTTCAGATCTGGCCGAGAGCATCAGGAAAACATTTTTTTTTTTATCTTTTTAATATTTCTTTTTTTATGAGAAAACATTTTTGAAAAAAAATTATGAAAAAATTAAAAGATATTTTTAATTTCCCAAGGAAAATATCAGATCACAGAAAGGAAAAGAAGTAGTGGCAGAAATCGTAATATTCATCAAAATCCCCTTATCAAAAGTACCCTTTAGACTGTTTTCGAAAATTTAAAAATTTATGAGTTTTTTCGGTTTCCACCCCCTTACCGGTGTTAAGTTAAATGTGGACGTTTATAAATGCCTGTCCGTGTGGGACCTCTTATAACTGTTTCCTCTATTTTTCATTTTTTAAACTTTTTTCTGTCCGTGTTTTTTAATCGTACTCGTCAAACATGTACGGCTGCCTGATCACAAAAAAATTAAAAGAAGAATCAACTACCCAGCACATCGTCACCCGGCGGTGAGGGTTGTGGTAGCTGTGACGCATTGTCATTGGAGGGGGACCCATCTGACAGACAAAAATACTGAAGGGGGTGTTTAAGGTCCCAACCAATAATGTTTAAGTTATGGAGTCACCGCCCAGCATTGTCGTTTGGGGTTTAAGGGTTTGAGCTTGCCAAATGTCCTACGGCTTTGATAATTACAAGGTGGGTCGGAGTTGGATCTATCTGTGTTTTATTATCCTGTTTGGAACTCAAACGTGTCTTCACCCGAAGAGAAAATCACTTGAAAGAAGGAATAGCATATTCTAAAAGACCAACATTAAAAGGTTTAGAGAATGCAAAATTGTTATAGTTAAAATATTTCAAAGAACGTTTAGATTAATTTGGTTATTTATTATCGAATGGTAAGATGCAAAATAGATATTCTATTTTGGTAAGCACTTTCATTTAATAGTTTGATATAATTCATTGATTTTACTTTAATTCTCAACCTTATTTTAATTTAATTTCCCCCTCTCTTATGTCTGCTCTGAAAATGTTGGACTGAACAACATAGTTGGGGTGTAAGTTGTGTTGAAAGCTTTCAAGGAATACTTCCCCTAACATGAATAATGAAAAGGTTATTCTATTCAATTTCTATTTGAGTGATATTTTTGTTCTTATTATTTATTTATTTTTTCTATTTTTTTAAATTAAAAAAAAATAAAGTATAAGCTACAGAGGAAACCTAAATGATCTTCCTAACTAGTATTTAATTTGTTAGAGAAAAATCGATGATCTTACGCTAGTCCATGAAAGAAACCCTTGGTGAGTCAATATCAAAGTAAACCATCTGGCTGACTACACATTTCAGTGCCCCCACAAAGTCATGAACTGAGAAAATGAAGAAACAGTCATAAGCTTTAATCTTGAAGTTCAAATCGAGCTACTTCATTTTGTCTTCCTCACCATTTTCCCAATAGATTCAGTCATTGACGGATTAAACAAACAATTTTTTTTCTCTTTGTGTTATCAATAAATTAATGCTTAATCTGTTAAGAAGGTTTAAATATACCCTATTTTTAAACACTATATATGTATATAAGAGGTTGGGAAGATTTGACGATTGATCCATACTGATTCACGAGCATGCAAACATTTGCAGAATGCATGTGACATGGCAAATGGGCTTTATCTATAAAATGATTATTTTTTTATTAACAGAAAACAGTAATTAAAAACTAATACACCGAGTATTCGGTTCAGTTATAAATATATAACTCTTTGTTTAAAAAATTAGGTTGAAATTCACTTTTTTTTTAATAATAAATAAGTAAAAATAATTAAGAATTTTTAAATATTGAAAGGTAGAATAGAAATATATTAAAATACAAGTCGTTCTCCCTTTTGGCCCCATTTGGAAAACTAGAGGTTCAAGTTTAGACACAAATATTTTTTAAGGGTTTATTGGGATGATATAAATGGGACCACGCTATTCCTTATCACACAATGAATCAAATCACAACCAACTATATGATTTGCCCAACAAGATATTGTATTTATAAGGTAAGTGGCTCTTAAAAGAAAGAGTAGGTAGCACCGCTCGTAGAGTTGTGAATATTGTTCGTCTAAATTATAGTCTCTTTAATAGTTTATCCAAAAATAATTGTTCATCTGTAATATATTAATTATATCATTATATGTCGATTTTTTTTGGGTGAATTTAAAATATATAAACTACCAATTGCCTCTAGACTTAAGTTAGTGAACAGTATTTAGAAGAAAAAAAATTAATTTATGGGTCTCCTTTCCAAAACTTAAAATGATGTCAATTTGAGAATTAAGTATTTACATTCAATTAAGTCATTTTTTTTCCTTTTAAAAAGGAGACGGAGTCATCCCTATTAATAGCTGATCAGCCTTTTGTCATGTAATATTCTAACAATTAATAAATGATTTTTGAAAAGAGTCTAAGATATTCAATCGGAAGAAATGGGTTGCAGAAGCCGTACATTGCCGGCGTGGACTTGGCTGGACTCCCCTGGTATACGCGTCAACTCCTCAAATCTATGCCCAAAGTCTGTCGGTGCTGCCTTCGTTTAGGATCTCATTACTTCCAAATCAACCATTAATAATTCTTTTTAATGCTTAATTAAATCTCCTGTCCTTCTCGAGGGATTGGAACTTTCTGCCATCCTTTGTTGACGTACGTACCATCCCTCGTCAGACAATTCAAACTATATTTGAGGGCAAGATAAAATTTCAAATATATCTTACACATAAATCACAATTTCATGTAATTAAATAAAATTTTAATGTAACAGTTAATATTTTTAATTTATAAGAGTTTTAAGAGGATCAAAACAAGGTAGAGCTAATTAATTTTTGTTAAAGAGATAAAAATAGAAAAATAAAAATTAAAAATTTTAAAACTTAATATGATAAATTTAATTAACAATAAAAAAGGGTTGGTTGGCTAAATATGCTACGCTCACCCTCGTTTGGTGGGTGCTTAATGGCTATCAAGACATATGGCCGACATAATTTGTGGAACCCTAATAGGGTTGGCTCGCTTGGCCGACCCTCTTGAAAAAAAATTTAATTAACAATAAACAGATTAATAATAAAAAATAATTTTATATAACATGTAAATTAAGGAAAAAAAAAAGACTTACAATAGTCTGAAAGTTATGCTCAATTATGTTTTCTGAATTCAAATTCATCAATTATTAATTATGCATTGAAAAACATCAATTTCTTTATGATTGAGTTTTAAATAATTTGATTTATATTATTCTAATTCATGAGTTAAAGTATTAAGATTTGGTGGCTCAAGTATAGAAGAATCATTTGAACGGTTTGCATCTTTTCTTTTAAAAAATTTGTCAATTATTTTCAATTTACTTATATTTTAATCAAACTTAAAAAAATTAAAGCAGTCAACTTTTAATATTCTTATTTTATTTCTATTTCAACTTATAATATTAAATATAAAACTATAATACAAAAAACATAAATAGTTAAACACAATATATAAGATTGATAATTTCCTCTTATATGATCAAAATTATTTAAAGGCTTTATATTCTAAATAATTTTCTTTCAATTAAATATAAAATGTAAAACATATAAAAAAGATATATTTAAGATAATTTCTTTTTATTTAATCAAGATTAAAAAAAATAATACATTAATGAAATTTTTAACAACAATGCAACATTACAACTTATATTTAAAAATTACATAATAATTTATGAATTTTTAAAGATTAAAATTATAAAAAATAAAATTCATATAATAGAAACAAAAAAGAAAAAAACATGGTTGATGGTTCTTAAAAATTTAGAACAGAAAATTTATAAAAATTTAAAACATATAAATAAATGAAATAAAAATAAATAAATAAATAAAAATAATAATATAAATTGAGAAAGAAAAACAAAAAACCTTTAAAATTGAGACATGTGAAATCATGTTGTTATTTTTTCTTTATATTAATTATTAAATAAAAAATTATTTTGAAGAGATCGGTAAAGAAATATATAAAAAATTTTATATAATACAAAAAAAATTTTAAAAATTTTGAGAGGCCAAAGTAAAGGAGGCTCCGCCCCTGGATCAAAGTATGGCTCACTATTTATCCTCTCTAACAATCTTGCAATAATTGATAGATAACTCTTTTTAGAAGAATGTTAACATTAAATGAGTCAAAATAAAAATAGTAATATTAATACTTGACGAAAAATTGGCCAAAATTATTGTAATCACTTCAAAGTTTGGGACAAAAGTTACCATATAAGTTTGATGGATGATTTGGTTTGTTATGGTAATAAATTCAATTCAATAATTGTGAAAGGTTGCAAATACGATATGGACCAGATTTGCAATCATTTTGGAAATTACTTCTTCCTTGCAATTAGTCATTCAATAATTGGTTTAGATATATTACTATAAAAGAAAAAAAATACCAGAAAATTGAGTGTTTCAATTATGTCTTTACAACTGTGTAATAGTGACTTGCAAGCTATGTAGTACAAAAATATCATCAATCGTGGAACCAAATGCTTGTATGTATAAGTTGGATTTATTTGTTGGACTAGCAATTGAATGAGACTACCATTTGGCAAAGAATAAAGGTAAAGGGGAATAGTACCAAAAACAGTAAAAGGAAACTTATTTGGAAAAAGGGCCTATATGCTTTCTACTAAGACTAAATAGAAATAAATGCACAGAAAAAAGATGGCAAGGATATGATCAGGAAAGCTAGAAATTGTCATTCATGTCTGTCCTCCACTTTAATTTTCTTCCAATTTGCTCAACTCATTGTTCTGCCCAAAAACAAAAGTGATAGCGATTTTACAATTATCCAAAATTAAATATGGTGATTTGTCTTGAAATAAATGCAAATATTTATTATTGATGCACATCATTTGCTCTGATCATACATATAAGAATCCACCTTTTTGACGTAGCAACAAATTTGGCAATATTTATTTCTTGATATGAATTGTTGTTACGATATAAAAAAGAAAGTAGATGATGCTGTTTTTGAGGCTCAATAATTGAAAAGGTTATGCTAAAATAATTCATGAAATCTGATGATTACCTAGAAGATATTAATATAAATGAATTCAAAAATGGAGGAAAATGACACTCGGGGGTCCAGGGTCATTTAAGGCCTCTTAATCTCATCCAACTCATAGGCCAACTACTTTTCTCCACCGACTCAACTCCTTAACCTACTACATTCATTGGGAACCTTTTGAAATTGCAACCAGACAAAGAGCACTCTCCACCCTGTAGATTCAAATCCCATTTTTGGTCCCTTGGGATTTTCTCAACATGCTCTTCCACATGATTCCTTTCTCCACTCTTTTATCGTGTGAGGCACCCCATCCATGCATTGTTCTGCAAGATCTGAGGCTTGTTAATTTATTTATTGCCAAAAACCCATGATTTGTCACATCTCCTTTTCACTAAAACTCAATATATATATATTCAAAGGCAGTCGTCTAGCTCATATTTCATAGTAAGTACAATAATATTACAGGACACTAAGGAGAACTAGGATGTCACAACATGAATATCATTTCCTTGGCTGAGAAAAAATAATCATTTCCAAAGGAAGAACTTGTTACTGGTGGGCTTTTAAGCTTAGATAATTAAGAAGGAAATCAATGCTTTATACCCTTTTAGCATTAGCTTATTATAATTATATGTATTTTTCTATTTAAAAAGTTAAAATTTTTAAACATAATACTTGAAAAAATTCATACATTATTCAAGAAAAATTAAATAAATTGTTATTTTTTATTATGTTTAATTAAATGTTTATATTTTTTATTTTGAATCAAATAAATTCTTATAATTAATAGTTGAGTAATTATCATTTATCAAAATATTACTTGTCATTATACATCATGTAACGTTGACATGAAAGGTGAAAATGTCATATTATCATATTATCATATCACAGTAATATGCCACGTCATCCATTATATGACATATCAAAATATGTCATATGGTATAAAATGATAAATATTATTTTAATTAATAAAAATTAGTCAACCATTAGTTGTAAGGATTTATTTCGATTCAAAATAAAAGTACAAGAATTTCATTGAACACAATAAAAAAATAAAAATTTATTTAAATTTTTATAAATAATGTAAAAACTTTTTAGAATATTATATCTAAAATATTTGAATCTTTCTTTCTTTTTTTTTTCAAATAAAAAAATCATTGCATTATTCACTTCAAGTCTCTAACCTATAGCCATAAAATGATGAATTATTCACTGTAATTAATGAATGTCGATTACAATTTATAACCGAAAATAGGAGTGATATATATGAAACAAGTGTACGTACATACTGATCTAAGTGACTTAATTTGTCCAAACTTTTGTTTTGAGAACAAAGTGAGATTGAAATCTCTAGTTTAATCTATTAACAACTAATCGTATATGTATCAAAGGTCCGTGATTGGTTTGGCAGAGAAGATTCCTAATAAAATATGCAGAAACATTTCCTTAAAAAAATTGGGTAGAATTAGAGCACTTGGCTTGGACACCTTAAGTCTTAAAATATTCAAAATTGCGACCCCTGGGATTATATAATAGTAGAAAGAGAGTATTGATCAGTTATTTCAAACGCCAACAGATATATTATAAAAAATTACAGGGGAAAATGGTCACAAGTTTTCTCAATTCAATATTTTGACTAGAATAGGTTATCCATCACCATGAGAGAAATTGGAAAAATACCTGAAATATGTAAGGAAAAAGAATTAAGGTGGAATGGACTGTGTGATTACTCCGCGAGATAATTGATGTGGAGCTCTACCTTCCCTCGCCCACATGCATTGAACGCCAACGAAGCTGCAAGGAAAAGCCCCAGGGGGCCGAAAAAAATAAAAATAGTATGCAATTCAATTAGATCCATTTACCAGTTTCAACTGTCGTCGTGGGATTGGTCTATAATTATATGAACTTTAACTTTTCTTTTTTTAAAAAAAAAATTATTTCCCCCTTCAATTCTTGAAGAAGGTGTTGATGGCGTTAAGAAACATATGACAGCTGAGAAATTCACGTATACGCCATGTGTTTTTACATTAGAGTAGGAGGCAGAGATGGCCATGATGCCAAGCGAATTATGAGTAGACTCCAAGCATCCAACTGGATTTCACAGAAGCGTACCTTTATCAATTCAATCAATTACATATAAAAAACTTATTCAACTTACAAACAAGTTATCATTTACAACTGCTTTTTTTTTTTTCATTTCTGAATTTATTGTTTAAATAAGAAAGATTTGAGTCTTGGCATGTTTCTTTTGATTGACTAAGATTTTGCTTCGCGGCATATTATGCCTGAAAAATGTGATTCACCACTTTTAAGGGTCGGGATGTTCAAAGGTTGCTTACAAGTACAACAGCAAGTCTTCTGGGTACTTCTCCAGCTCTTAGACAACCACAAACCACCAAGGAACAGACCCTTTTGGCCATGCCACCTAGCCGACCATTGTTTTGGCGAAGAAAGATAATTAATGTTAGTGGTCTTTTCCCATCATTCACTTTTTGGTTTCCTAGCTCATATGATTGTGTAACTACTTCACAGGATAAAGAATATATACAGATTTCTCAAGTAAGCTGGCCATAGTAGCTTCTAAAGCAACTGCAACTATTAATATATCCAAGGGCAAAGGTAGAAAGTGGAAAATCCCCCAAGGCCCAGAGACCTACAGAATATGGAGGAAAAGCGAAATTCAGGATCCATTGATATAGTTGGTTATTATGGTAGCTTAACTTTGCCACTCAGTGTCAGTGCCGCCTATTTTCATTTTTCCCCACAGGATTTTTTGGTTTGAAAACATGGGATGATCATATTATCAGGATTCGAATTTCTGAATTGTTTTAAAAGGCTATGTAAACGAATTAACATTGAACTCTTATACAAGGATCTAACCATATCTCTATGGTTTGGAGTAATAAGTAATTAAGCAGCTCCAAAAAAAAAAAAATTTTCATTTGAAAGAAGAGACAAGTTAGCTATGGGCCTAATCTAACCCCAAGCGCCTTGACTTGTTGACTGATTAGAATCACCTTAATTCCTAGACTCACTATGGGCCATGTGTGACCTAAAGAGCTAAAGTTTAGTCTAGGATTAAAGAAAAGAAGATGCCACCCCAAAGAAAAAAAGGGGGGGCTACTGGCTATATGGTCACATATCTTTAGCAGATTACTCTATGACTTGAGGGAAAGATGCATGCCATTGATCATAGGAAATTAACATGAAACAGGAGCTATCATTCTGCTTTGTTTGCTTTTCTAAATTATGAGGGTAACTGGCTGTATACATAAAGTTAATACCACAATTACCCAATGGGGCGGAAAAACGAGTAGGGATCCAAGAATGATTGCATTAAAACTTACTCACTTGATACCTTAATGGCCAACTAAATCATCAATTGTTATCAATGGCTCCCCTTCTTGACCCAAAACTACCCTATGGATGCCTGATGGAGCCATACTCCTTTTGGGTTCATTTGCATACAGAACATGATAACGCTAGAGCAGTATCAAAAGAAGTAAAGACAACATCAACTTTTTTTTTTATCAATCCCTTCATATATAATTTATATACATATAATTAATAATATAAAAAATGTGCATGATTTGATTGAAAAAGGGATACATTACACATAAAGTATCTAAAAAATAATGATAATTAATAATAATACAATATTGCTTCAAAATTCATAAATACATCACCGAAATCCTTAATTTTAACTTAAGGGTGAAGCTGTCAGTGTACTCCCCTTTAGTTATGTGCTCCAATAATTTGGGGAGGAGCAAACTTAGTCTTTCTCTTTTCTCTAGAATTGTCCACTGGCTTGGAGAAGCATACGAATGATACCAGTCTGTAAAGTGATTGGACCATGTTTCCAGGCACAAGCACTTTGACATTTTCAGTTAAACAAAGGCTTTGCCTCACTTTTATATTGCCTTCCCAACACTGTGTTATGTTATACAACTCTCTTTTATTTTTTTAAAATTAAAAAATGCATGTTATGTATCTTCAATTTAATCATCATTCAAAATAAATTAAAAGAGTGATACAAAATTACAATCAATAATGTCCTTTTATATATATATTTGTTTGGTGCATTCATTGACGTCCTTAATTTATAAGATATTACCACTTCTTTGACATCAATAATTGTCTGAATAATATGATTAATTTCTCAATGTTGTTCTTTTAAGATATTGTATATTTTATTTGTTGTGTGCCAATTAACATTTTGGTAATGTTTTGACACCAAACAGGATAGGAGAATTACAATTCAAATTTCATGGCGTCCTTAGTTATCACTTGTTATTCTGTAACATCAAGGTTAAAATATATACTCAATAAGCTCCTTTTTTTTTAAAGAAAAATAATTCTTTATGTTTTATTTTATGCATATAAGCTCTTATCTTAGGATTATATCAAGAAAAAATCTATATATTGACTAAAATTAATGTCTTATGCATCATGTGGTTTTTAGGGTTGTTAGACTCAGCATTTTTTCTACATATTTTTTTCACTTGAAACATATATATTTCAATCAATCAATTTCGTTACATTAAAAAATTACATTATCTGCGATGAGTGGAAAGATACCAACTATGAGCTTATCAACTGTTAAGATTATAAATTAGCGACTTATTTGAATACAATAAAAAATAGATATTATTGAGAAATTTGATATATATAGTTGAGGAATTTGTTCATTATTTTAACTTAATATAAATTGCATGACAAGATTGTTGTCAGCATTCTTAAGGTCTACAATGCTACTGTTGATGTTTATAAGAACGAAAAGCAAGTAAAGAGGGAAAAGTAGACATAAATTAGTGCCTGGCTGGAACAGCCAACCTGCCATGTGCATGAGTTGCTTTGGTAAATTGGTCCAATTATTCACTTTCATGGGCTTAGCCAAATGGACTTGCCGATGTAACAGTTTGGCAGCGCTTTACCACGGGGGCTTAAGATACATAAAGGCCCCAATATTTGCCCTCTTTGTCTTTTCCTGATCCGGAGAAATAGCTTTTTGCCAACGTTGGGCTATTGTTCATATAATCAGGATTTGTCAGTGGGCTGGGTTTCTTAACCACGGTAAAAATGCCTCTAATTTATTAAAACATTTGGGAAGGAGATTTGGGCAGACGAGCATTGGGATTTTGGGGCACCGTATCGAAATTTGACAGACACGCACACTTTTATAGCATCGTGAATTCTGAACTTTGTGGGTATAGCGGGCCATAGTGGTCAGCAGCAATGTGCCTTTGGTGCCAACGAAGAATCTTGGTATTAACTATTCCTATTAATTATTATTAGGATAGGATGGCATCCAATCACAGATAGTGGGAGAGTAGGAAAGAATGAACCTCAATCTTTAGGCCCTCGTGGATTTTATCCAGCCTTGTTGCAGTTGCTAGTGTTCCAGACTTCTATAAAGAACATGACAAATCTATAGGTGTTACTATCATTCATCATACATATTCTATAGTTTTCTGAAATAATGTGCTATAGAAACAAAACAGCAATCCCACTATGGCAAATATCCAACAAAACTGCACAAGAATAGTTTTGTGTGCTTTTTTTACTAAAACAAGTCCGTTGGAGCCTCCCAAGAACCGACCCTGGTGGCGCTTGGCAATGGTGGGTTGGACTGGGGAAATGCACGCGTACTAATAGAGCGTGGGTGATTCTCCAGGAAAAAAAATAAATCCATCCCGTACAACACTAGCAACGTGCCTCGTCCCCCTTAGTATCCTTTGCCAGGATCCCGCTGTCCTGCCACTGCCGCAAATATCAAAACAAAAACCCCAGAAGGAATCGGCCCTTTTTGCATTGTCCCCAGCCTACCAAAAAAGAAAACATTTTTGCTGCACAGCCTTCATCAAAACATGAGAATCAGAAACAGTGGCCCTCGCTCCATTTCACCTCCACTTGATCATCTCTCTTCTATTCTACGACTACCACCCTCTGCACCGCGTGAAAAGCCATCCTTTTCCCCCACCAAAGCCATGATGACCGCTTCTGATCCGCTTTCCTCCTCTTTATCTGATCAACAAGCGCCACATGTCATGGTCAGTAGAATCAACGCCCGACTTTCCTCCTTTGACAACGGGGCTGATTCCAAAGACACCATCTTCAGCACAAGCTCTTATGCCCAAGATAGCGGGTCCTTCTCAACTAATGGGAGGTGAATGATTACGAAGTTTCCATCTTTTATATTCATGTTTGTTTTCGTTTTCTGTAATAAGTTTCGGCTGAAAATTTTGGCAAGTTTTTACAGTTTTGGGCACGGCATTTTTGGTCAGACTCAGACATCAACTTCAAGCTCAGCTTCTTCATCCCTATCTTACAGTGGTATGCAACATTTTGTATGTCCATATACATTCTGAAATTTTAAATAAAAATGTTCTCTTTTTCCGCATGTTGGGTTTAACACGGGACGATGTAGGGCGCTGGTGTGAGGAAGAAAGAGCAATTCCATTGAAAAAAAGAAGAGTAGTGATGATAAGCTACGAAACAAAACAAAGCAAGGAGATTCAGATCATGAAGAAGGATGCATTGGGAAGGAAGCGAGAGATGGGGGAGATGGAGGGTTTTGAGAGGTGCAATAGGGGGAATGGGAAGGGATGGAGGTGTAACAAAATGAGAGTGAAGGGTCATAGGTTGTGCAAGCACCATTTGGAAATGCAAAGGATGAGAAGTATGAATTGCCCCAGCAGAAACCAAGGGGATTCCTTTGCTGGTGGAGCCAACCAAATGAGGGAAAACAAGAGGGTACGAGTGGTCAAGGCTCGATCCATGAGCAGCTTGCTTAGAGACTCTGTTCCATTGTTATATTAAAGTTGCTGAGGTAGTACTCGTGCTAGTATTGAATTAAGCTTTAGCAGAAACTTGTAGTTTGATAGGAAAGTTGTGGGGAAGGAAAACCGTAGTAAATAGAAAATGGTAGACTGATAGTAACAGCTCCCTTTTTTTAACCATCCAATTAAAAAATGTAATGATTTATAGGTTTGACAGAAATCAAAATGAACGAGAGACACGGTTCACGGTTGCTTCCTTGCTATTTCTTTGTATTTTCGTTAGTTTTCCATGTTGGGTGCTGGCAAGTCTGCCACGTATGTAGTTTGTTTTACAATTTTCAATTTCCTTTCTTTTTTATAGGTTGCAAGGAAATTAGTGACTATTTGGTTGCTAGCAGTACTATTTTATACATAAAATTATAAAAATTATAATTATAATTACCTACTATATGGATATTATTTCATACAAAAAATCAATGAATAAACCGACAAAAGACTGGTATAAAATTAGATATATACAATATAATATAAAATTACATTCAACTAACATATGATCAGATTTGAACTTAAGACTTAAAAGATATCATGACCATGAGCATGATGTGGGTACTTTAATCTAATTTTGTATTGATTTATTATTAGTTAATTGATTAGTTTTTTTTATTGAATTTAATAATACTTTTGTTGAAAATTACTGGATTATGCATAATTTCGATTAATGAATGTAATTTTATTAAAATAAGTCAATTTTTAAAAATATTATATTTACATATAGTCATATTGATTTAGAATAAAAATGAACATAAAATTAATTGAAATATATACTTATATGATGACAATTGAAAGTAAGATTCTAATAGTTCCTCTTTTTGTGCTATTGAGACAGGTTCTCATTGACCCATTTAGATTATTTTGTTTTTCAAGTAATTTGGTTTTTATGTAATTTTTTATTTAAAATGATGCAATGTTGAATTAAATTACAATAATATATATCATCGCGTCTTATCATGCACAAACCAAAATTGAATTAGTTACTCCATTTTGCATTACTCAGAAAGAAAATAAAAGCTAAAATAACAAAAAAAAACTTGAATTATATATATTTATAATTAAATTTTTATATTTTTATTATATCCAATTAAATATATTTTTTATTTGTAACAGATTTAGTCCTTATTCTTTTACCTTTTAAAAAAATTCTTATTACTTTATTTTACTCAATTAAACCTTTATCTCGTAATAAAAACGTAATAAACGATATTTGCAATAACAATAATGATCACTTGTTGTATGCATAAAATTTAACTTAATATGCTGATTAGGAACAATCAACACCAATGATGTGAAATTTTTTATGATATAGTGCACCGTGTCAACAATCACAATAAAAATTAAAACGTGACATATCATATATGTTTAATTAATATGTTACGTAAATTTCTATGTATATAAGAAGTGAAAACTTTCATTAAAAATAATATCTGTTATGTTTTCATTAGGTGATAAAAATTCAATTATATATAAATAAAAAACTTAATAAAAAAGAAGAATTCGATTGAGAAAAGCATATAAAATAGTAACATAACTGTGGCCGACGTTCACCCGGTTCATGAAAGGATGAAAAAGGCCGGGAAGTGAAGAACAAAACAAAAGATGAGGAAATTGGAAATAGTTAGAAAAAAACGAAAACGTTGGCAACTATAGTCTATAGCAGTGTGGTCCCCACATCCCATTCTCCCTCCCTTACCTTACGGATAAGCCTTTCATTGAACAGACAGTCTCTCTCTCCCCATCTTCCAACGTTTCCAATGAATCAATCCACACCAAAACGCAAACAAACTACATCAGAAACGCAACTTCCAACTCTCAAACGGTGTTATAAAAAAGAAACACAAAGAGCCAGAGGGTCTAACCTTCAAAGCCAGTTATGCTTTTCTTCTACTTTTCCACATACCCTTTTGCCTAAATATCTTATTTCCTATCAAAAATATCTTTGAAATACTATATTGGAACCAAAGGAAAGGAAAAAAAAATGTCAGTTTTGGCAGCAAATTCTCAAATTTTGTATAGAGAATTCTATCAGAGGGACCAACAACAGCAGCTTTGGAACAGTGGGAGCTGCATGTTGTTGCAAAAAAATTGTGGGTATTTTGGGTTTGATAGGAGGAATGGAAAATGGAAGAAGAATATTGCAAGGAGAGGTTGGAGAGTAGAAGCTCTTTGGCCTGATTTGTCCAGACCAAGTGCGGTTGAGATGGAACCAATCAACGATTGTGATCAGCTTGATCAAATTCTGCTTCGTGCTCAAGAGCTCTCCCAGCCTATTCTCATTGACTGGTTTCCTCACTCTCCATGTTTTTGTTGATCTAATCTTTATTTGATTTGTCCTCTGCTTCATGAATTGCAAAATGTTTAGGTCCTGGTTTTGTTTAATTGTTGATAGGATGGCTGCTTGGTGCCGGAAATGTATCTATTTGAAGCCTAAATTGGAGAAATTGGCAGCTGAGTATAATACCAAGTAATTTCCCTCCTCCCTCTTTAGGCTCTACTCTAGTTTGTGAAAATCTTTTACTAGTTTTGGAAATCTATGTGTTTCTAAATTATCTGAACTTTTTGGCCACCTGACCCTTCATATAAAATTGCACAATATTTTACACCCCAACCTAGGGCAACCGATTTGTGTTTTAGGCTATAGAAGGTTGGAGATGATAATTTGAGTAAAAACTTACATTCGAGTTCTAGTATTTTTCATCTCAATGAAAAGGGGGTCACCTTGAGGTTTTGGATTAAAGTCTTAAGTTCAAGCTGCACCATGATGAGTAACTGTATTCATCATCGGCTTAAATCATCTATCATCGACTGCCCAGCTGTTAGTCCTTGTCAAAAACTAGTTTAGCTATGAAGTACTTTGCGCTGCTCATGCCATAATCAGTTGCTTTAATTATTTTTGTTATGTTCTTGACGTATTCTTTTTTGTTTTAAATCCTCCTAGAATCAAATTTTATTGTGTGGATGTCAACAAGGTACCTCAAGGTCTAGTGAAGCGGGGAAACATCTCTGTATGTATATGATATGCTTTGTATATACTTTCTTTCTCTCTTCGTAATCTGATATGATTTCTTTTTTGATTGTTTATGCCTTTCTGAGCAGAAAATGCCAACAATTCAGGTGCGTTGCCTACAAACTAAATCTGGGTTTGATATTAAAAGAGACTCTCTTATAAAGATTGACAGAAGGATCTGAAAAACTTGTTGCAGGTATGGAAGGATGGAGAGATGAAAGAAGAAGTAATTGGAGGACACAAGGCATGGCTTGTGATTGAAGAAGTGAGACAAATGATCCAAAAGTTTGTATGATTAAACTACTGGGACCATCACTCTTCTCTGTAGAATTAGCTTTTTCTCTGCTCTGCCATGATAAGGAAACTCACTTCCTATAGAAAAGCCATATTTGTACAGTAGAAATAATTCCACTAATCAGTGTTGATGCATAAAGGAAAGATGCATCTTGAATTTGAAGTTTGAAATTAGCATGGCCATGGTATGCTGCAATTGCTGTGTGCAGAGAGGTCTTCTTACTTTGTTTTTTAATGTCTGCAAGTACCATAGTATGAAAAGCTTTGAAGATTGTCTGTATACAATCTAAATATAGCAATTGAAACTTGAAAGGCTTACTGTGGCACATTAATTTTGTTCGGGTATATAACACAAATATTAGAGTTGAAACACCTAGACATTGTTTTCTTTTTTTCTTTGTTTTTAACATTTTTGTTAAGGTCGCATTAAACTAACAAAATTGCAGAAGTACAAGCCAAACTGTTTCACCAGAAACGAACAAAGAAAAACACGTGCCGGGTGCTGTTGTAGAGTTGTTGTGAGACATTAATTAGTCTAAAAGTAATAGCACACTCAACCAGCGGGGATGTCGCTTTGGCCGAGTGGTTAAGGCGTGTGCCTGCTAAGTACATGGGTTTATCCCGCGAGAGTTCGAATCTCTCAGGCGACGTTCTACCTTTTTATCATTTTTAAGTTTTCTAATCAAGGCTTAATGCTAACGCTATGGGCCAAAAACGGTTTAAGTACATCGCGCCACAAGCGTTTTTATCGTCTGCCACAACGGAAAAAGGTACAAAGGACCCAAAGTAAAAATCCTTGTTGTTCTTTCAATTCTAGCAAACACAATGTAAAAGGACAAATCTCCCTATTAAGGATGCCATGCCAAGTGGAGCTACTTTTGGATCTGATGGGCATTGCTCGATGTGCGTTTACGAGGATTAAGCCTTGATAGGGCCAGCCAGAAGATAATCCTTTCGGCTTTCTAGTATTGCATCAATTGTGCCGACATTTTCCACACAATTAATGCACTGATTCTTGCCACCTAAAACTATAAAAACGTGGAACACTGACCGTTACTTGTGCCAATTTAGGAGGAGCAAACTCCTCTCCAGCATACCTAGGCTTGGATTGCTTAGGCATATAAATTATCCGTCTCTTATTTTGTTAGCAACCATTGGGACATAGAGTTAGTTTAGCTTCCGCTACAACAGAATCTTTAAGATTCTGAATCACTCCAAAGCAAGTTTCCATGTTCATCACAAGTCAACCATGCATCACATACAAAACAACAGATCGGGCACACTTCAATATGCACAAGTAGGGTTCTTGTAACTCATGAATTAACTTTGATTCAATCTCAGCCAAGCTCTGTACAAGTTCTCGTCATGTGAGCTTGTACGCCTCTTAGTACCCATCGATAACATCACAGTACAAAATGAAAAATGGAACTGCAGAGGCTAATTCTTAAAAGGAGAGGTACAATCTAAGAATAGGGCTACCTTCTATACAATCTTGGCCAAGCTTTCTAGATGAATAATTTCATCAGGCAAGCTCAAAAAGAACGGTCGACCCTGTATTATGTAGAAATATATAATGGTGATACTGCAGAAGATAATTCTTCAAAAGGCTGAAAGGTACAGGGGCAAGGGCTATGAGAAACAATCCTGATAGGGGGCCGAAATAGAAGTTTCAACTGCCAATAATCCAACCTAGGGAAAGAATCCTTACCATACTGCCCTAGAATTGAAACTGTGACTTCCTCCTAACACATGCAATGGAGCAAACATGCTCGCTATGCTACCAGTGATAGTACTTTGATAATATGTAAATTGTCTTTTCTTACTAGACTGCATCCATCTTCGTATGTCCACTACTAAGCGTATTTCATTTATACATCTAGTTGATCATCCCATCAACATAACCACCTAACGCTACTTCACCTGCCCACACACTTGATATCACTAAAAAACATATTAATCCCCATACCTTAAGCTCTCTTTTATTCTTTACTGATAACCCCTTAGCAAAGGGATGAATGCACGCAAACAACCTCCATTACAATTAACTTTACTATCAGTAAAGGATCAAGATATCAAAGTTGAAGATAAACAACAATTTCAATATCCATTTGTTTGCAGAAGTTAAACCAAACCACTGTAAGGCCATCCATATGGTTTTCTTCTAATCTCATAATCGCTGTCCTGTAACTAACAGCACTCTGTATTACATGGCCTAAGATTTATCTTCATGCTCTTTCAAATGCCAACACAATTTGCACAAATAAGAAAGTGCTTCACTTTGGACAAGTAAACATGTTAGGTGCAAGAGAAATTTCATTACAAGCACAAGGAATCCCATATAACAAACTCCTATATCACCATGCGTACTATGACAACAAAAATAATATCATGCTTTCAATTGTATTCCCAAACAAGCAAACCAAAGAGAATAACTAACCATACACCCCACCCATGGTAACTATGGTCCAAGCTCCAGATATTAAAATGAAAACCAATTGAAATCCTTCCAAAAACAATAAGTTATCCAAAACCTACATTAACTGGACCAGTAATTAGCCTGACAATACCTCTGGCAAAGACAGGAGCTCAGTAATCAAATTCAAACTACATGAACACAATCCAAAAATCATTAAATTATCCTGAGAAAAATGCACCAGCCGAGTGCCATAGTTATTGCATCGGATCTCTACTTCTTGTGAGAACATGAAAACCACAGGCAACCAAACCACAAACTTCAACTTGCCCATAAGGCCTCCATCCTTCTAAGACCTAATGCAATTCAGTTCTTATATGCTTTAACAGAAGAAAAAGAGCGGCGCAATTTGACCTTTTTCAGAATTCTGACAAATCACAGGAGCAATACAAATAGATAGTAGAGAACTAAACCACCAAGGTGATTAGATTTTCACTCTTAAGAACATCATTTCATTAACATGAACAAAGATCATGTGAAAGCACACCAAGGATGAAGAGCCTCTTCATTAACATGAACTAAGATCATGTGAAAGCACACCAAGGATGAAGGTCCTCAAGGGGACCCAATGCATAGAATTACAATAGTCACTGTAAGACAACATTTTCGTCATTGTCAAGGTTATAAGTTTAAAGGGATAGTTCAGATATTGGCAAACAAGACAGAGATGACTCTCAGTCCAACTTCCAAGTTTAAAACCATGAACCATAGACCAAAATCATACCTGCTTGGCTCATACAAATCTGTCACAATAATTGCCGAAAACAGACACGTTTTAATAAAATTCTAGAATTCCAAAACAAAAAAGAAAGACTAGTTCCTCATTTGGGAATGAAATAAATCATATTCCAAAACCAAATACTGCCCGAATCTTATTAAAAATAAGATCCCTCCATCCTCTCTCCGTGTTCTCCACCACAGTCGCATTCCCATATCTGCATCACACATCAGCATAAACCCAAAATCAATCACCCAATTCAATTGGCAACGTATTTGCCATATTCACAATAAAACAACTAAAGATAAAAACCAACCTGTCCTCCTCCGGAACATCCGTATGTGTGAGCTTGATTATAGTAACTCCAGGCTCAGGCTCATCAAAAACAAGTCTTACCTGCAATCAAAACCCATTACCAAAGCCATCATTCAATCACTCTCTGAATCTCAAAAACTTGTAAACAAACAAAAGAAAAGACCAATTAAACTTACCGTAGAATCAATCCCATCAGGCCAACTCCCAAATCTCCATCTCTGAACAATCAACTTCCCTTCTTGCAACTCCAAATTACTCCCAGTAACCGACCCATCGAAAATACTGAACTGCCCACCAACGTCTTTGCTAATCCTAGCATTACTCTGCGTAAACCCTTTCCACCTATTCTCATCCATCAAAATTTCATACATATCCTTAGCTCTACAGTTAAACTTCTCGGACATTGTAATCGTCTTAAACCCTTTTTTCCCTTCCTTTTTCGCTTCCTTCTTCACTTCCTTCTCCACCACAACTTTCTCCTTAGACACCCCGGCTGAATTACAACTACTATTACTGTTTTTGGGAGCCAATTTCTTGGCTTCCAATTCATCTTTAGCGGGGCCTCCTTTCGCCATAGTTTTTACGTAATCCCTCACTTTCTCTAAAACCAAAGGCTTCCCTTTGGTCAGCATCGCTTCCTTCAATGTTTTCCCAATAGGCCCTTCATCTTTAACCGTCACCTTAACTTCCGGATCCTCGTCAGCATTCTCATCCGAAATATATGGAATCTCAACATTACCGTCAACTTTCAAGAGCGTCTTCCCTTCTCCATCTTTGGCTTCGCCTTCCCAGGACAAATTCACACTGATTTCATATCCAGGAATAATTTTACCCTTCCGGACATTGACGTAGGCTTCGCCGTCGACTTTTTCGACCTTTTTGGTCTTGATGTGGAGATTGGCTTCGCCGTCGAGGATGGTGAGATTGGAAAGGGATTTGGTGAAGAAGGTTTTAGACCATGGGAGACAATCGGTTTCCGACCAGTGCCAGTTGTGGACGTTGGCTCCGTCGGGTCTGTCCTCCACGATCCATCGCTTGTCACCTTCGCCGTACTTGGCCATCGAGAGAAAACAAAAAATGGGGTGTTCGGATTGAAAGAGAGAGCGTTAGTGTGCTTGGCTGGGGGCTTTGATTGATGGGAAAGTTTATAAAAGCAGATGAGAGAAAGGGGCGCGGTGGGTTCTCTGGAGGGTTCAGGGTGAGGAAGAGTCTAGAATGTGGGAGTCCGGTGGCTTTGGGGATACACAAAAAACACATTAAACTAAAGCTCCTCTCTCTCTCTCTTTCTTATTTTCCATTGGAAGGATCTGGAAGACTATTAACTAAATCTGTTTTTAGGGTTTCTTTCTTGTTCGTGAGTGAACTTTGGGTCAGGCAAAGCGGTCCAAGCCACCCAATCTCCCCGTTTTTCAACACCACTTCACCTTTTCCAATTTGTTTTATTTTCATTTTCTTTTTGTATTTATTAAAGAATTTCTTTAATATTTTTTGGGTTGTTTTTTAAAAATAAAAATAAAATGAAAAATTCGGATTTTTCTTGTATCAATAAAAAAGTTTATGAATGTCTCTACGTGATAATAGATTAAATGTGTTTTATTATTAGGTTGTTCATAAGTTTTTTATTCATTGTTTTCATATTACCTAAGAATAATGAATCATTCCATGTACGATAATATAATCTTTCAAAAATTTAGTATTATACTTTAGAAAAGAAAAAGGCAACATTTCGGTAAAAATATTTTAGGTAAAATATTTTTATTTTTAAATTTTAATTTAAATTACATAAAAATTTATTAATTTTTAAAATAGACACTTAATCTTAAATATTTAAACTATATTAATATTAAATATAAAATATTTAAAATAATTTTTTTCTTTTAATTATTGATTTCTTTCTCTCATACCGGTCGATTGCTTATCTCGTATTAATCTACCACCTATGGAGAACACAAGATCAGTACTCCTTGAGAGCACTGGAGTCCTTATTGGACTCTCTAAGGGAGCATTGGAGCTCCTATGGGGAGCTTGATCAAAGCTCTCTCTTTTCAAATTAATAAAATTATATAATAATAATTTTTAAATTAATAAAAAATAAAATTATTCTTTTAATAAAATCATTTTATCAAATTAATAGAAATATTAACAGTTGATTAACAGTTAAATTTATATGTCAAGTGAAAAAAAATTTTTGAGATAGAGTGTTCATTTTGAAAATTAGTAAATTTTCATAAAATTTCGATTAAAACTTAAGAATGTAAGAGTATTTTATTCAAATAATTTAAGTTAAGTTTAGAAAATTTTCATAAATAATGATTAAATCAAACAATAAATTAATAAATTAAAATTTTAGTTACATAAATAAGTATATAATTTTTTTATATAAAAGGAAAATTTTATTAAATTAGTTTAAAATAACATCTTATACCATTGGATACCCAAAGGGTTCATTAATAATAAATAAGAGATGTTTATTGATACTTTGTTTAAATAAATATTTTTATAAAAAAAATAATGATAAAATCGTTATTATTCAATAAGTAATGACCAAGTTTTATAAACTAATAGCATTTTTTAGTTATGATTTTCAAATTTCTTTTTGATGGTTTTTAAAAGGAATATTAGAGAATCGAATAAAGAACCTTGCACAAAAAATACCCACGAGTATTGCAATGTATGAACAAATACCCGCCAAAACCGAACCGTAGTCAACATTCAACAGCCCCTCCATGCTTCAAATTCCGACCAAAATCAATTTCCTTGTGGTCTCCTTCAGCTCCTTTACTTTGCCTCCAAATGAACCCAACTCGCCGATTCAAACGAGTTGCTTCAAAACCCAACAGATCAATCCAACCGAGTCAATCCAGTAATGACCTGGAAACTCGGACGAGTCAGCGTTCCAAATCAGTGACCGTTAGGACCAAACGCAAACCCAGACAAATACAACCCCCGCCTCAACCCAAACTCAAAATCGAGTCTTCTCCAGTTTCTGACCCTTCTTTTCCCAAAACCACGATACTGTCCCCCGGGTTCTTTCAGATTGACGCTCTTGATTTGGCGCCACGTTTGCTTGGCAAGTTTTTAAGGAGAGATGACGTTGTTCTTCAGATTACTGAGGTAAATTGTGATCATTTTTTTTGTTAATCTCTTTTCCCGAATTCTGTTTTTTTCTGGAGAAAATAGAAACGAAAGCTCGAATTTTGGAGTTTTTGGGCGTTGAGTTTTTTTCATTAATTGGCGTAGTTGACTTTTGCTTAAATGCCCATTTGTTTGTTTTCTGAGAAAAACCAAGGAAAATTGAAGGAAACTCATTAAAATTTTCATTTCGAGGCTATAGATATATTTATATACTAATTGGGTTTTACCAAAGTTTCTCTTTTGTTTTTTTACTTTCGATTTTCTTTGCCATGTGTTTTTTAATATCAATTATTATGCTTTGACAGGTAGAGGCTTATAGGCCAAATGACTCAGCTTGTCATGGTAGGTTTGGAATCACATCAAGGACAGCCCCTGTTGTAAGTTTAGCTCCTTCTTTATCCTTTTACATGTGCTTGCTAATTTGGATTCTTGTTCATTAATATCTTGAGAGTTTTATGATTATTTCTGTTTATTTAGTAATATTTGTTGATTTGCTTTATGGGGTTGTTGTAGTTTGGTCCTGGAGGGCATGCATACGTTTATCTTTGCTATGGTCTTCATACAATGCTCAATGTTGTTGCTGACAAGGAAGGAGTTGGGGCTGCAGTCTTAATACGAGCATGTGCCCCAGTGTGCGGTAATTCACTGTATTACTATAGCTAGCTAACTCTTAGCATTTATATGCACTTGTATTATTTTCTGTTACATTGCTATTTCTTATACTTTATACCTTATTTGGCCTTTTGTTGTAGTGAATGTAAAGATAATCATGCCCTGAATCATCCTGATTCAGTTATTTGCAGAATTGCAGTTGCATAGAAAGTGTAGAAAGTGTTTTTAAATACTTTATACCTTATATTTTTCTCTACTGTTAAATATCTGAGACCTTTGTAAACTTGGTAATTAATAGCAAAATGAGCATAGAAAGCGTGGAGTCTTGACAAAATTTAGTGAGAATATTCATTTCTGGTTTTCCGCCCTTCATTAGAATTTCAGTTTTATATGCTATCTATTTTGAGTCTGAAAAGCAAGTATAGTATTTATTAAAGGCTATTTTTCTTGAAATAAATAAATGCCTTTGCAGGTTTAGAGACCATTCAGCAGCGCCGAGGTCAGCAAACTGAGAAACCTATTCTTCTCACTGGACCTGGAAAGGTTAGCACTGATTCTTTCCCCCTTTTAATTTTGCAATATCTTGATCTTCCTATCTGTTTTACTTAATTGTTTGAAGATTTTGTGAAAAGTGCTAATGGAAGATAATTTCATGTTCTTGTATCTGGGAGATGGTTTTGTTGGTTTGATTAGCATAAATATGTTTTAAATATTAGTTTGGGATAATTAGCGCGTGAATTTTTCCTTAAACGAAGATTAAGTCTTATGCTTTATATCATTGGATCACATAAATGCAAATTGAATTTCTTAGTAACATGAGCTATTGCAACGAAGTTCATGCTCAGTACGTAAGAATTGGATGATGAAGAGGAAATGGAAGTGCTATGGAAGGCAAAAAATATATTGCATTTATCAATCTCAGCTTTGCTATGAAGCAGCTTTAAAGTGACTCAAACTGCTTTGAAAAGATACCAAAATTACGAGGCTTTAACGGTTTCACAAAAGAATGTTCAAGACGTGAAAGTGCGATATCTCTATAAGTATTTTGCAGGCAAGCCTGCATGCACACGGGAAGATCATCTCTACCGACACATGTGCATATGTAATTCTCAGTTTGCATTCTTCTTTTGTCCTGCTTTTTTTAACTTTGATGGAAAATTAACTTTTGATTTTTTTTTTTTATATTTTCATTTCAAGCTTCCAAGTCATTTAGCCAAAAATAAAAATAAAAATCATCACTCTAGCTGATAAAATGAGGAGGCATTCATGAAATATCAATTGGGAAAGAAGTTCTATGAAAAGGATTTACCATTAATGTGCAATCAGGTGAGGAAGTTCTTTCTTTTCTAGATTGAAACATTGGTTGCTCATCTACTTGTTTCTAACAATTAACAAGGAAAAAATGGCAATATTTAGGTAGCAAATTTTCCAGTCTTTCTAGTATTAAAATTTCTTTAACTCAGCAATGAGAGAAATAACTTCAATGAACTATTAGTGCACAGAGTTATCACCTCTTTGAGTGATGCAGGTTTGCTGAGCTATTAATTTCTTATATTTGAATGAAGGTTGGTCAGGCACTTGGAATTTCCACAGAATGGTCTAACCATCCCCTTTACGCTCCTGGTAATTAGTTGTGACAAATGTACCATGATTCTAATTTCCACTGAAATCTATGTACTATGTAGTGCAGTTCTGTAATAGAACATTCGATAAATGTGGATAGGTGGTTTGGAACTCTTAGATGGGCCACAGCCAGAGAAGATATTAGTTGGTCCTCGTGTTGGCATTGAATATGCTTTACCTGAGCACGTTAGCGCCTTGTGGAGATTTGCCATTGCTGGTACCTCTTGGATAAGTGCTCCTAAAAACACTCTCAGGTCTCCCTAGCTTCTCTTGAATTCTTGGCAGGTAAAGGGACTCCTTGTTGGGATTGAGCACAGGAAATTATATTCATATGAACTGTTTTCAATCTCTTTTTTTTTCCTTTGTCATTGGAGTACAGGAAAGTGTGATATGTGAAACATGTTTCAAAGCATTGTAAATAAAGAAAGCCTATAAAGCGAACAGAAATTTCTCAATATCTTGCTCCTATATGACCTAAGCCTTAGTTTCTTTTTTCTACAACATATTTTGCTAATTTTTTTAATTATTATTATTATTATTTGCTCTGATATTCTCGCTATTTTGACTATTTAAACACCGACAAGACATGTAAATATACTTTTAATGCTACCAGAGTTAGGTTTAAGAGTTAGAAGCAAATTGTTCATTAGTAGTTATGACACCAAATTTCTTGAGCTTTAAGTTACTGATCTTTTATGGAAGGCATGTGGTGCACTATCAAGTGTCATTACTCCACTACCCAAAACTTACACCCACTATCCAACTAGATGGTTATTTTCTCAATATCCCATAAGTTGTTATTTAACGTGTTCTTTCATGACAAGTGCGTTTTCTCATGATTGAACTTCATATCCAATAAACATGTTCTTTCATGACAAACACATTCTCTTATAGTTGAACATGTTTTCCAAACTATTCCTAAGAAAACACTTTTATTCAATATAAATATGAGTGCCTTAGAGGTTAAGGGCAATAAGAAAGAATCATAAATTCAGCAAAGACTGTTTTCAAAATTCTCTCAAAGCTCTTCCAAGTATTCTCTTTGCTCAACTTTTTCCACTCATCGTGCTCTGCCACTTTCTCCACCTCTTTTTATTCTTCATTGCTTGCCACCACAATAGTTATGCTTCAAGGACTGCTTCAGTGTTCCTCTCAACCGCCTCTAGCTTATTTTGTTTCATTTATCACTATATGTCTTCTTTCTCTTTACCAGAAGAACCATCTACATTTTGGTGACAACCCTTTCAACCAGTGCTCAGAGCTTTGCTACAAAGGAAAAACTTGAGAAGTTGTTCGAACAGAAGAACAAAAGCCTCAACTTCTCAAAGTTTGACTTGAACTTAAACTCTATCCTAAGGATTACACTAGCTCAAAATTTAAACAATTCAATGGCAAGACCGATGTTGCTCGAGAACACGTCATGAAGTTTGTGAAAACCTTGGGAGTAGCAAGCTTGGATAATGATTTAAAACTGAATGAGTTCTCTAAGTTCGTCACTGAGAAAGTTTACACCTAGTATATCAATCTCACTCTCAGTTTTAGTTTCCTTGGAACCAGATGTGTAGGATGTTCGGAGAAAAGTTCTTTTCTATGCAAGAGAAAATGACTCTCATTAATCTGGGAAGGGGACACCAAAAGTGAATAAAGGATCTTATGTAGTACATATAGTGATATAGAAAACGGGTACTAGATACACAAGATTTTTATGGTTAAAAGGAATTGGCTAAAGTTTGCATCAAGGTATGTTCGATGAATAGAGAGTGCATTTGGAAAACTTACATTTTCTTACTTTTGTCACTTTAGTTGAAGCTGCACGATGGACTAATAATGCAGTCCTTAGGCAAAAAGGAGTTAATCGTTTCAACAGAAAGAACATCCCAACTACAAACGTAATCTAAGGAAGAGGTAGAGAAAAAAAATGTCCTCGAGAAAACTTGAGGCCAAGGTGTGACAATTTCAAAAGAAGACAAAATGAAGAGATTGTTGCACCCCCTCCATTCTCAGTTCCACTTGACACAATAAGGGCGCTTCTTCAGAAGTGGATCAGAGATGGATAAATAAAATTTTCTTATGTATCATGACCACCTACGGTAGAAGAGAAGTTCAATTTGTTATCATCGTGCAGTGTGTCATCCCTTTGCTAAATGTAAGAACATGTGTGAGATATTTCATAAGAGGACACTAGCAGGAGAAGTTTTGATTGGAAACAACAAGATTCAAACTAATCCATTCCATGCTCATCCAAATGCTTGAGGACATCTAAGTGCAGTTATCAGTGTTCAAGAAGAGTATAGCATGTTAGAAGAGGATCATCAGTAACTAAGTTTAGTCCAAAGTGGGAAGGATCATACATTGTTCATGACCTGAACGAGAATGGATATTGCAAGACCAATGCCATTACAACACTAGTAAATTTTTAATACATTCAAAAGTATCATGTATGAGAATACTATCCAATATCTGTCTTTGATGAATAACTTCTTAGAGTTAGCTTTCGTTTACTTCTCTTCTAATATTTCAAAGAAAATGCATTTTCAGTTATAGCTTTATCGCTTCCATTTTGACTATTTGGTGATATTTTAAAGTACATTTATTTTCAACAGCACGCTTTATCACTCTTACTTTGGCTATAATGTTATTATTGCACTTGGTCGTAAGCTTTATCGTTTATTCCTTGACCATAAATTCATTACTTATATTTCTACCGTAAAACTTTAACTCTCATAATGTGGCTATAATGATATTACTCCTATTTCAATTGTAAGCTTTAACGTTTATAATTTGACTGTAATGATAATATGTTATTGGCCACTAGCTTTATCGCTTACTTTTTGGTCATAGCTTGCTTTTCACAAATAGGCCATAAGTTTAAACGCTCGTATAAAGGATGTGTTATTCTCCTTCATATTAAGTTGAAGATTATTCTCCTTAATGTGAAGTTGAGAATCCCTTTTGATCGCACAAAGTGATACCTATGAAACATTTATATGTTTACAAAGAGTGAAATATGGAAACGTGTATCTCAATTTACAAGTGCAAAAATAAAACCATCAAGAAAGCAAAGTAAATATTTAGTTTGGAAAATAAGTCTACAATGTCAGAAAAAGGAAAACGAGAGTAATGTAATTAAGCATGAGGTTTAGAGAGGTGGAGGATTCATCATTTTCAAAATTGGAAAGGCTGTCTAATCTTCCTTGCAACTCTATCTTCCTTACGTCAAGCTTTTTTATCTCAACCTTTATGATAGGTTTGTCAATTCTTGTCATAATGTTCTCTTTGGCCTTGGCTATACAAGTGTCTAGACATTTAATCCCACAACCAAAGTTGAGGACATCTTCCATAAGATCCACCATCTTCTTCAATTCTTCAAAAGAAATGTCTACCCATTGGGAAAAAGCAATCTCTAAGGCACTACTCAATGTATTTGACGCCGAGGCGTTGTAAAGTCACTTGGGCGTTATGAAAGACACCAATTGTGGCGAGGTTGAAAACCCCACTAAGATGAATCACCAATCTTGGTAAGGTTGAAAACCCCACTAAGGTGAAAAATAGCTAAAATCTCACTTTGGTTGGCTAGGCCAGAGATACTAAAACCTCTTACTCTTTAAAAGAGCCTAGAGAAATAAGCACTCCTGTTTAAGAAAATATTATTTATTAACTCTCAACTCTGAATGTCTCATAACTAAGCCTAAGGGTCCTATTTATAGTATTATATGCCCAAATCCTAATAAAACTCTACTCCTAATTATCTAATACAATTAGAATAATTAATAAAAGATTTAAATAAAATAGGTGTTTTATTCCTAAATAGAACATGACTATCCTAATTAAATACTAATTCTTAAAAGTATTAAAATAAAAATAAGAAAAGAATCCTAATCTAAATAAAATAAAGAAAATAAATCCTAAATCAACTAAATTAACAAAAACTAAATACAATCCTAGACGCTCCTGCGTCATTCTCCTCGGGTCAGAAAAACTCGGCTCTGAAGAGTAGGCCTGGACATACTCCATGTTGATGTCTGGATCCATATATTGTCATAGTCCATACCAACCATTTGATCAATTCATCCATTGTTTTGAAGGTTGCTTTCCATTCATCTCCAAGTCGTATTCGAATTTGTTGATATCCTTTCTTCAAATCGATCTTCAAAAACACTCTAAAGCCAATGAACATGTCATCCAATCGAGGGATAGGAAAATCATACTTAACTGTAGTCTTGTTAACGGAATGGTTGTCCACAAAGCTTCTCGATAAGTTTCTTGAACTTTGGTTGACCAATTTTGTTCGACCATATATGGGTGAAGATACTTCATTCTCCTTGGAGACTAATAAAAGACATAAATGGTTTGGCTCACAATAAGCTTTTTTTAAGCCAGACATAATGATGAGTGTTTTATTTTTCTCTTGTCTCTTTGGTCGGTCTTCTGGTTTTAATGGAGTCAGCATAATTTTTACTCTTTCCTTGATGAAGGAATAAGTATTCTTGTATCCATCATGGTGAGCTCGATGATCGTATTGCCAAAGGCGTCCTAACAACAAGTGACATGCGTTCATTGGAATAACATCACACCAGACTTCATCTTCATACTTACTTCCAATAGAGAATTGAACACAACAGCGCTTTGTTACCTTAACTTCGTTTCCTTTTCTCAGCGATTGTAGCTTGTAAGGATGAGGATGTACTTCGGTTGGAAGTTTCAACTTTTCCATCATATAGTTTGCAACAACATTCTCACAGCTTCCACTATCAATAATAACATTACAAACTTTCCCTTGGGATGTGCACCTTGTATAGAATATGTTGTGACGAAGCCAACTTTTATCTTCAGTCATCATAGTAGTGATAAGGTTACGACGAACAACAAGAGCTTCTTCATGGTCAGCAGAAATTTCTTCTATCTATTCGTTGTTGAAATTCTCTAGCTCATTCTTTATTTTGTCATCATGTTCATCATAAATTGGTTCTAATTTTTCCCATTCCACATAATCTTTTTCTTCTACTAAGGAAATAATTCTTCAATTCGGACAATCAGAAGCAATATGCCCAAATCTTTGGCATTTGAAGCACTTTTTGTTGACATTAGAAGCACGAGTAGAAATAGTCTCTTTATCATTATTGCTTACAGTTTTGGAAGAGTTTACCTTTGGAGGCGGAATGGTTACTGAACTCTGACTTTCATCGTTTGAGGTAGATTCTTGTTGTCTAGATGAACTCATTGACCTTTTTCGTGATCGTTGTTTTTCAACCTTTAATGCTAATATGATGATATCATTTAGGTTCCAATATGGTTGTAGTTGAACAACATCTGCAATTTCAACATTGAGACCCCCAAGATAACGAGCTACAGTTTGTTCTTCAGGTTCATGGACATCGCACTTCATGTGAAGTTGTTCAAACTCCATTGTATATTCTTTTACCAACATTGTTTTTTGCCTCAAGTTATGAAATTTGATAAAAATTTCTTGTCGATAATGCTCAGGAAGGAACTTATGCTTGAGTTCTCGACACATCTTATTCCATATTCTGATCTTATTGCGACTTTCTTTTTCTCGTTGTCTTTTGAGATTTTTCCACCAAATAGAAACGTGTTTCTTCAATTTAATTGCCACAAGCTTCACACGTTTTTCATCGGGAATATCTTTTAGCTCAAAAACTCTTTCTACTGTGTAGAGCCAGTCAAGGAAGTCATCAGGATGAAGTCTTCCTTCAAACTCAGAAATGTCGACTTTGATTCCCAAATCTCTGGCAGCAGTAGTTCTCAGGCGACGAATAGGTACTTCTTCATCAGAGAACGAATTTTGATGTAACGAGTTGGTGTCATTCTCTTCATCACTAGAGCTGTTATTGTTAATTTGAGCATCACGTCTTGCGAGTTGCTCTTGTAATTCTTGAATTTGCTGACGTAGTTCTGCAATCTCAATCTCGTGATCATCTCTTTGACGATTTTAACGTCTTGGCGGCATTTTATTTTATGGTGATGATGTTCTGAACTTATGCAGCGAATAATAATCCTCCAACTCTGATACCAAATTGACGTCGGGGCGTTGTAAAGGTACTTGGGCGTTATGAAAGACACTAATCGTGTCGAGGTTGTAAACCCCACTAAGGTGAATCACCAACCTTGGTAATGTTGAAAACCCCACTAAGGTGAAAAATAGTCAAAATCCCACTTTGGTTGGCTAGGTCAAAGATACTAAAACCTCTTACTCTTTAAAAGAGCCTAGAGAAATAAGCACTCTTGCTTAAAAAAATATTATTTATTAACTCTCAACTCTGAATGTCTCATAACTAAGCCTAAGTGTCCTATTTATAGTATTATAGGCTCAAATCCTAATAAAACTCTACTCTTAGTTATCTAATACAATTAGAATAATCAATAAGAGATTTAAATAAAATAGGTGTTCTATTCCTAAATAGAACATGATTATCCTAATTAAATACTAATTCTTAAAAGTATTAAAATAAAAATAAGAAAAGAATCTTAATCTAAATAAAATAAAGAAAATAAATCCTAAATCAACTAAATTAGCAAAAACTAAATACAATCCTAGACGCTCCTGCGTCAGTATCCATAATAGCTTTGTTCATGGCTTTGCCTTTAAAAGGACAAAATTCACCTTCTACTGTATAGATATGCTTTAAATGCTCCAAGTGTTACAATAAGACTGGAATGCCATGAAAGTCTCCCACATACACATTTGAATGAATGATGCATCCACATAAGTCAAGATTCTGTAGCAGCCAACTAATTCAGCAGTCTTAAAGTGATACAAGTTTAACCTTTTATATAAAAATCCCAAGTATAGTGGAGTAAAAGGAAAACTCATACCTTTAGTGATGTTGATTGCATAAAGAATAATTGAATTAGAGATTCTATCATCTGGACAACCTGAGAGGACATATCAAACCAACCACATAATCAACAAAGCCATTAACTCTTGAGCTTGATTTGGATACCTAAGGGGACTGCTCTCACCTTTGATATTGAACTTCTTATAAAAAAGTTCTACTTAGTTGGAGAAATGCCCCATTATAAAAGCTTTAACTTGGTTCTTAAACAATTCTACAAAGAATTCCTTGACACTTTCCTTTTCCCTAGAAAATATGATGGAAGGAGAGTCGTCTCGTTCAATATAAAGAAGTTCTAAAAGAATGCACACATCTTCTTAAGAAAAAAAAAACTCTCCCAAAACACTAATCATAGTATGTGAAAGGTACTCCATTTTGCAAGAATAATGCGCCATACTTCAATTATGATCTCCTTACAAATACGAAGTTTAATGGTGACTCTTACAACATCAAGGACTCCAGCATTGTTGAGAGCAATTATGTCGGTGGAATTCTTAAAAAGTTATCTTTACCCATTTGTCCCAACTTTGGACCCAAAATAAATTGGATCCAAATTTAGTAACAGAAAGTGGGAATTCACCACGTTTAAATATGAACTTCAATATTGACGCTCTTGGGATGGAACACCTTTTATTTGGAGCGACTTCATTACAAATACGATCCCAATGATAGCTAGTTGATGCACATGGATGCCTCTCCACTTGTTTTGCATGCATTGCTTCCCGGAAGCAATCCTCTTTTCCTTTCCTGATGACACTATCATCTCAATTTTCAGGCACAAGAGGTACTTTACGAATTCTCCCTACTTGAATTTTCTTAAAAAGTGAAGTTGCAACAGTATTCTTCATTTTCTTCCTAAAACAACCTTACGAGACTCACCATAGTGAACTTTAGGGTAAAACAAGTCTTGACCATAAAATGACGAAAAAAAATTCCTACAAGCACGAATGACAAAGACAACTAGATAAGTATTCATATATTATCATTCTTACTTATGCACTATTATGTCCTCTAAATTATAGAAATATTCTATGTTTATTTATTTATTCCTATCTTTATACCAAACAAAACAAATTAAGATATATATATATATATATATATATATATATATATATATATAACTAAACATATTAAAAAAACTCCCTTTTTAGGAAAAACTTGTGGCAATAATAAAAAAAAAATTCTTCTCCTTTCTTCCATATGAAAGCAGTGTTACAACAAATTGTAGACACATAAATTAAAAAAAAATAAAAATAAATATAAATTAAATAAAATAAATAAATAAATAAAATAATAATAAAAAAAAATCGGGATGGCTGGGCGTACCTTCGCCATCCCATCCCCCACCCACTACGCGGGATGGGGGTTCTGGCCACCAACTCCAGGGGTGCCAGAACCCCCTCGCCGGGTTGTCCAAAAAATTGGACAACCCGGCTCTTTAAAACCCTGCAAAACGCAAAAACAAAAAACAGCAGTTAGCCACAACAGAAAAAGAGAAACAAAAAGAAGAAAATCAAAAAAAAAATCAAAAAGAAAAAAATTCGATCGGGGTTTCAACCGGGGATTTGTTTCGGTTTGGGGGAAAGAGACCGGTGAGTGGTGAAGGAAAAGGGATCTGGGGAGTGCCGGTCACCGGCGGGAGAAAACTCAGGCCCGTTTGGGTCACCGCCGACCGAAGAAAGGGAGCGTCCGATCTGTCGTTCGGAAGAGAGAAGAGAGAGATCGGCCGGCAAGTAGAGAGAAGAGAGAGGGAGGTCGACGAGAAGAGAGGGGAAGACGCCGGCGCCGGCGGGGAGAGGGAAAGTTCTAGAGAGAAGAGAGAGGGCGCCGCTGCTAGAGAGAGAAAGTGAGGAACGAAAGTGAAGAGAGAAAGAGAGAAAATGGGGTTAAATACCTAGGTCTAGGGGAGCAAACGGCGTCGTTTCAGAGGGGCAAGCAGAAGTCGGAAGGTCCAGGCAAAACGGCGACGTTTTGAGTGGCTTAGCAGGCACCAAACGGTGCGTTTTGGGTCCTGCCTCGTGGGCTTCCAGAAGCAGGCCTGGCATAGCGGATTTGGGCTCCCACGGACCGCCGAGTTGGGCCAATCGCAGCCCAACAAGGTATAACCTTTTTTTTTTTTTTTGTTTTGTTTTGTCTTGCTTGGGCTTCTTGGTGTTGGGTCTAGCCCATTTTAATTAAAATACATTTTTTTTAGAAAAAAAATATTTATACTTAATATTAAAAATCAAAAAATAAAAATAAAAAATAATGATAGTAAAAAATAATGGTAAAAATGCATAATCTAAAAGAACATATGTATCAAATAAGTAAATAAATAAAAAAATTCATAAAATTAAAAATTAAAATATATATGTAAATAATAACAATGACAAATAATAAAAAATATTAATATTATAAATATATTTGAAGGCTTGCAAAAAATAAATAAATAATAATAATAATAGTAATTCATGATGCAAATATACATATATATATTATATTATATTTTTTAGATAAAAAATAAAAAATAAAAAATAATAAAAAATATAAAATAAAATAAAAAAATAATGATAATAATAAAATGAAAAATGAATAAATAATAATAATAAATAATATAATTGGAAGAAAATATTTGAGTATTACCGCCAAAAATGGGGCAAAGAGTTGCCTCTTTCGGGTGGATGTTTTTCGGGTGCGAAGTTCGAGACGGAGTTTCACCGAAGCGTCGGGATAAATCTGAACTCTAAATTTCAAAACCCATTAAGTCAAATAGTCATTGTTAGAAAATAATATATGTAGAAAGATTTTGTTAATTCAAATAAATATTACTAAACAAAGTTAATCTAATCGTTTAAAAGTTAATTAATTAATTATTTAGATAAGCTTTGTAAACAAGTAAAAAAATTGACCAACAACAAACATGGATTTAAATAACCAAAAAAATAAAGTATATATATAAATAAAAATAATAAATAACAAATAATCAAAATTTTTAAATAATCAATAAACGCGTGCATGTAGATACCATCATTTTATACTGTCATTGCATGCCACTCTTATTTTGCAAATGGCGCGGGAATCCCGATGATGAGATTTCCCCGAGGAGCTTGTAGAGACGAGTTCTTCCGGGGATATCTCTAGGTGAGGAGGATTTCGAGACTTCACTAAAGCGTTGGGATAGTCTTCGAATAATTTTCCAATAAAAGATTACCGACTCCATCATTTAAAATAAACAAGTCACGACATCATTCTACGCTTGCATCATATGCATACGTAAGACCAAGTGAAAAACTCAGTCTGACAATTCAATAAAAAATTTTAATTAATAAAATAGGGATTAAACTAAGAAAAGGCTATATTAAGATAACTTAAGATTAAATGGTACCGTTCGTAGAACGGGCGTCACGGAGGTGCTAATCCTTCTCCGTGCGTAACCGCACTCCCGAACCCATCTCTAAAAAAACGTGGACCAGTTCTCGTTCTTTCGACGGACCTAAAATTAATTTAGGACTTCGTCGATTAAGAATCGGGTTAATAGGTGACCAATCATACCTTAAAAAAAGATTGGTGGCGACTCCCACACCTTGAGATTTTTAATTTTCGCCCGCGTCTGGCGGACGGGTTCCCGACCCGCACGTCACGACAGATGGCGACTCCACTGGGGACTTCGAGAGTCAAGCCATTAATTAATCATAAGTTATCTTAAAGCCTTAAATAATTTGTTGTTTTCCCTAGCGTCAATTTTGCATATTTTTTTTAATGTATTCATTTATTTTGTTATTATTACTTCACTACTTTTAATAATTGTGGGAAATTTAGGATAAGGGGAATGTGAAATCATTGGTCCAAGGTCGGTATATTCCTTCTCACACACTACACATCTTGCATTCATGCATAAGCCTTCCACCCGGGCTTTGTCCTTAATTAGGAGGGAGTTAAGTAGCTACGCTCTCGTGAGGTGATAACCTCCGCACGGGCTAGTGAAGACTCCCACTCAGATCGAACCTAGTCCGTTTGAAGCCTGTAATGGGTGAGGACCGGGGTGCCTTACTAGTCCGTGTGGACGACAGTGAGGAGCGATTTGGGAACCTTTAGCTCCATTTTCAACCCAAACTCAACATGTAGAATACCGAGAGTCGCCTTTGCTTAGGTAGAGCTTCACTCGTGAGAATATACCTTTTGACTAGGTACACATGAAGGAATTATCATAATCCCCTTGTTCTAAATTCTTCTCCGCGAATAATAAAGGTATCAGGTTACTAATTACTTTCATTCATCTTTTGGAATTTTTTTTTATAGTGCTAACTTGAATTTTTTGTCATGTGCATATTTGCATCATAATAGGAAAAGTATTTGTCACCTGACAACCATTAACAGAGTAGATCCAGTTGCATACATGGAGTCATCATGGCCATCCTCAAGTTACGATGGAATTTATCAAGTGACTCAGCATATGGCGAGTACCCAACAAAGTGAAGGAGATTGCTTGTCAAAGGATCACTCCTCATCACTACCTGATAGGGTCCACCTTGATCTCAAACAGAACGACTTCACCGATTTGCTCAACATATGGGATAAGTGGGGGGCTACCACTCGGGCAAATTTTGATAGGAAATATGGCCACATCGCTCGACTCCTTAAGGTCCAGATAGATGAACAGCTGTTGAAGGCCATTGTGCAATTTTGGGATCCGTCGTATAGATGCTTCGTGTTCAATAAGGTGGATATGGTCCCCACGATCGAAGAATACTCGGCTCTCCTGCAAATCGATCTCGATAATCCGGACAAGATATATTGGAGAGGACAGAAGACCGAACACAGGCGAAAGTTAGCCAAGATGATGGGTATTACTTCGGCGGAAGTTGATCAGAACCTAAGGAAAAAAGGGGACAATGAATGTATCCCGTGGAGTTTTCTACGTAGTTATATCATGAAGCAACGGGACACCGAGCAAGGACAGCTTGTGATGGCCTTGGGAATTTATGGGCTAGTGATCTTTCCCAAATTTTTGGGGCATATAGAAGTCGGATTATAGACTTCTTCGAGCAAGTCATCAACAAGGCCAATCCTTCGCCCTCTATTCTAGCAGAAACTCTCAGATCACTGAATCACTGTCGAAGAAAAAGTGAGGGACGATTTGTGGGATGTGCACAGTTTCTTTCCATCTGGATAGTGAGCCACTTTGAATGCAAGGTCGATAAATTCAGAAAGCCATTTCATCCGCAAACCGCCCCTATCAGAGAATTTTGTGAGAGTGAATGGCCAGAAAATAGGACTAAGGAACAATGGATCTCTAGACTTCGAGAACTCATGAGTGTGGAAGTAACATGGAGAGCCCCGTGGATGCCGCATCACCCGGTCTTGTACAAATGCGGAAATGAACCTTGGGTACCGTTAATGGGGCCATGAGGAGCCATCAGTTACGCCCCAATTATGGTGAGAAGACAATTTGGGTCAGAGCAGTTTGTGCCGATGACACACCGACTTAATACTTTGGAGTTTGCTTATGGAGAGCCGGGTTTTCTAAAAAGGATTGAAGAGATTGCGCAAGCTTGGAAGAAAACCAGCCGAGTGGATCAAGGGAGGTACACCGACGAAGTGACTACCGGATATCAGATGTGGCATGACCAACGAGTTAAGGATGTAGTATATCCGAAGGAAGATGCACTACGTGGCCCAGTTGATCCAGAACCATGAGACGCTTTGCTCGAAAGTGAGTTGGCTCGAAAGAAGTCCGAAGCCGAAAATGTTAGTTGGAAGCAACGGTATGAAGACCTCCAAAAAGAGTGTGAGAAAATGAAAAGAGAAGTAAGTGAGCAAAGAAAGAAAGTCCGAAAAATGGAAGGGAAGTATGAGAGCCTGAATGATAAGTTTTCTGCCACAACCAGTGAACTTCAAAGGGAAATACAGGTGAGAAAAAATCGAGACAACGAACTTCAAACGCACAATGATGGGCTAAGAAGACAAGTGCGATTCCAACAAGAGTCCATCCAATTACTAAGACAGGAGTATGAAGAGCTCGAAGGGGTCATGACGACTTATCAACAGGAATATGAACGCCTCAAGCAACAGAGCACCAGAATCCAAGAATGGGGTGAATCTTACAGACAAGCTTATACAGAGAAATACGACCAGATGGATTACTTGGTTTGGCAAATGAGGGAGGTGGCTTACAAGGCAAGAAGCATGGCTTGGAAAACGGACATATTAAGGAGCCAGATCTTTCCAGTTGGAAAACAAGAGCAACAGTTGATCAAGTATTTAGATGAGGTGTATAGCCATTATAATAAGATTTGCGAATATTTCTAGATGGCCTTTGAGTTGTAATCTAAGACAAATATCTTATGCAATGGATGACTTTTGTTGTTGGGTGTCATGTGATGAATACTTTTAGTACATAACCATTCATACATGCATAAATCATCATTTCATGGCAATAAGTATTTTCATTTAAAAATAAAGATAATGGGTTCACTCATGCATCAAATACGCATCTAATTCATGTTTATGATCAATAATAAGGTTCCAAAATAGCTCGACCACCTAAGCCAAGTGATCAATGTGTTCATAATACGCGTCAACGAGCAAGGATCATGGAAGAAGAACAAAGAGAGCGAATGGACAGAATGGAAAGAGCTCAGGAAGAAATGAGAGAACAGTTAGCAAAGATGATGGAATTGATGATGAGTCTCAGTAAAGGAAAAAGAGCGATCGAAGAGCCAGCTCCGTCAAAAAACCCACCAGCACAAGACAGTGGAAACCAAAGGGAAGATCCACCCTATCCCCCAGGGTTCACTCCACCACATGCCCAAACCTCTCAAAGGGTCCACCCTCAAGTGATCCCACCCGTCTATTACAATGCACCACCCCCGCTAGGCCATCAACCGATTCATGGGCAATTTGGGCCATGTTCTGGGATAAATCCTGCTGAACCAATAAATGTCCCAGATTTAGATGATCCAAAAGAGCAAGAAAAACTAAGAAAGGACTCGTCACAAACAGGGAAAAATGAAAAAGACCAGAAAAAGTATGATCTGTTGGAAGAACGTCTTCGTGCTATCGAGGGAGTTGATAGGTTTGGTACCATGGACGCAACCGAGTTATGCTTAGTGCCGGATGTATTGATTCCTGCCAAGTTCAAGGTTCCGGAATTTGAGAAATACGACGGAACAAAATGTCCCATGACACATATTACTATGTATTGTCGAAAGATGGCGGCACAGTCTCACGATGATACGTTACTGATCCATTTTTTCCAAGACAGCTTGACTGGGTCAGTTGTTCGGTGGTACGTACAGCTAGATCGAAACCGTATTAAGACTTGGAAAGACTTAGCAAGAGCCTTTATAGCCCAATACAAGCATGTGGCTGAATTAGCCCCTGATCGTTTGTCATTACAAACTATGGAGAAGAAGCAAAGCGAGAATTTCAAGGAATATGCCCAAAGGTGGAGAGATACAGCAGCGCAAGTTCAGCCACCTCTCACTGATAAGGAGATGACTGTTTTGTTCATAAATACCCTCCGAGCTCCATTCTATGAGCGCTTGATCGGCAATACCACGAAAAACTTTACAGATTTGGTCTTATCGGGAGAAATAATAGAAGGAGCTATCAAAAACGGAAAAATTGAAGGGCATGAAGTTGCCAGCTCAAAGAAAGGGAGTACGCCCAAGAAGAAAGAAGGGGATGTGCAAGCAGTCGCTCACGACAACCAACAAGCCCACAACTTTAACCCATATTACCCGTACCCTCCATACCAACCCTTCTATCCGCACATAGGCAACATCACACAAAACCCATATGTGTACCAACCCGTCCCGCAACCAACATTTCAAACCAATGTTCTTCCACAAACTCCACCACCAAGACCGGTAGCTTCAACCAATAATCCTGGCCATGGTCAAAGAGGACCTAAAACTACCCCAGAAAGACCAAAGTTTGATCCTATTCTAGTTCCTTACACTACATTGCTGCCACAACTCATAGAAAATCGACTCCTTGCTCGAACCCCTTTAGAACCACTCCGACCACCTTTCCCGAAATGGTATGATCCGAATGCACATTGTGATTACCATTTTGAAATTCAAGGGCACTCCACCGAGAATTGCACTACTTTAAAACATAAGGTCCAAGCGCTCATTAAGGCAGGGCTTCTATATTTTGCCAAAAAAGACAGTTCGAATGTTGATGGGAACCCGTTACCTAATCATGGAAGACCGATTGTGAATGCCATACATGAAGGGATGATTCGAAAGGTAAAAAAGGGTATTGATGAAATTCAAACGCCGATGGATAAAGTGTTTGAGGCGTTGTCCAAGATAAATGCCATCACTCCAGAACCCATAGACACAAAGGAATTGGGGCATGATCTCGCTTATTCTTGCAAATTTCATATGGGGGCAATTGGGCATTCCATTCAAAATTGCGATGGCTTTCGTCGTAAGTTGCAAGAACTGATAGATTCATCGATAATTGAGTTTTATGAAGGAGCTGAAGAGAATTTGGTCGGAACCATAAGTGGAGACACCCCAGCTGAAGTGGCATCAAGTTCATTCGGGGCAAACAAACCTAAACCTCTCACCATCTTCTATGAAGAAAACAGAAGCCCGATGAATGATACGTCCCCAACTATGATCAGAAATGGTATCACCATCGAAGTCCCCAGCCCATTCCCTTACAAGAGCGATAAGGCTGTCCCATGGAATTATGAGTGTAATATTTTGGGCACAGCTTCATCCCCCCCCCAAGCATCTTTTGAAGACCTAACTGGTGTGGGAGGTATAACGCGAAGCGGGCGATGTTATTCCCCTGAGGTAGCAGAAAAAGTCGAAAAAGGGAAACCAGCACAGGGAGAGGGAGGCCTAAAGAAAGCAGATACCTTTTTCAAGGACCAAGTTGACGAATCCGTAGTTGCCCCGAACAATGAGGTCAAAAATCCTGTCACCGAGAAAGAAGCGGGTGAATTTTTCAAGTTTATCAAACACAGTGAATACAGTGTGGTAGAACAATTAACCAAGATGCCCGCTCGCATTTCGTTGTTGTCTTTACTGTTGAATTCGGAAGCACACAGGAACGCACTGCTCAAAGTCTTGAACCAAGCTTATGTGGCACAAGATATATCAGTGGAAAAGTTAGACCACATCGTGGGAAACATTACAGTGGGAAACTTCATTGCCTTTAATGATGAAGAAATACCATCGGGTGGTCGAGGAGGTAACAAAGCGCTGCACATCACCATCAAATGCAAGGACCATGCCGTACTTAGGGTTTTTGTCGATAATGGTTCCGCTTTAAATGTCATGCCTCGCTCTACTTTAACCAAGTTGCCAGTAGATGCGTCGTATATGAGAACCAGCCGCATGGTTGTAAGGGCTTTCGACGGGACCACAAGGGAGGTGGTAGGAGACATTGAACTACCGATAAAAATTGACCCTTGCATTTTTGAGGTCCAATTTCAAGTCATGGACATTGCCCCGTCATACAATTGCTTGTTAGGGCGTCCATGGATTCATATGGCTGGAGCCATACCATCTTCCCTTCATCAAAAAGTTAAATTCATAGCTGAAGGCCAACTGATAAGTGTATGTGCGGAGGAAGACATACTGGCTATTCAACCATCATCTGCTCCCTATGTAGAGGCAACAGAAGAAGTCTCAGAATGCTCTTTCAGATCTTTTGAATTTGTTAATGCTACTTATGTGGGGGAAAGAAAAGTGATACCGACCCCTCGTTTATCAGTAGCCACTAAAATGGGAGTTAAGCAGACTGTGGGTAAAGGATGTCGCGCTGGTTTGGGGTTAGGAAAGAATTTACAAGGAATTAACCGTCCTCTGACTCCAATGAAGAACGAAGAAAGGTTTGGTTTGGGGTACAAGCCTACCAAAGAAGAGAGAAGGAAGCTGACAGCTCAAAAGAAGATTAAAAGGATGGCTCAATTTGAGGGAAATGAAGAAGAATTCGGGGAACGGACAATCCCACACCTATATGAGACTTTTCGCTCTGCAGGTTTCATTCATCCCGAAGCGCCACCAAAAGTCAATCAAGTTCTACGGATATTTGATGAGTTATCAATCCATATGATCAGAGATGAAGAACCTGATGGGAAGATCCCTGAGGTGTATCCAGTACTGCCAGGAGAGGAGCTAAGCAATTGGACAGCCACGGAACTGCCTGTCATCTTTAAGTCTTCCAAAATGTAATGAACAATTTTATCTAAATGCCTATGCCCAAGGGTGTTAAGATTAATTTCCTGTTTAAGTAGGGCTTTCTGTTACCTTCATCATTTGAATAAATGACAATGCATAATGTGTTTCATAATTCATCAATCTTTTTGCATATTTCCTTTCATCTATTCTTTTAGCCAATAAATACTTGCCCATACACCCGTCCAACTTTAGCTGTTTGCAGGTCTTTAAATAATGAACACGAAGACAATCTAGACAACGATTTGAATATCGATTTTGAGATAATTCTGAACATTGATGAATTGAAAAATGAAGAGGAGGTGGATGACTACAGCTTACCCCCTGATTTGTCGAGAATGTTGGAACAAGAAGAAAATGAGATTTTACCTCATCAGGAACTCACAGAAATGATTAACCTCGGAAATGGGGAAGAGAAGAAAGAGGTTAAGGTTGGCACCTCGCTGTCATCCGATGAACGGCAGAAGCTGGAAGAATTGCTCCGTGAATATGTGGACGTGTTTGCTTGGTCATATCAGGACATGCCAGGTCTTAATACTGACATGGTTGTTCACAAGTTACCTTTGGAACCAGATTGCAAGCCTATTAAACAGAAGTTGAGAAGGATGAAGCCAGAGATGTTGCTGAAGATCAAAGAGGAAGTAAAAAGACAATTCGATGCTGGATTTTTAGAGGTGGCTAAGTACCCTGAATGGGTAGCTAATATAGATCCAGTTCCTAAGAAGGATGGAAAAGTTCGAATGTGCGTCGATTATAGGGATTTGAACAGAGCGAGTCCGAAGGATAGCTTCCCTTTGCCACATATTGATACTCTTGTGGACAACACGGCAAAACATGCTTTGTTCTCATTCATGGATGGCTTTTCTGGTTACAATCAGATTAAGATGGCACCCGAAGATATGGAAAAAACAACGTTCGTGACCATGTGGGGAACGTTTTGTTACAAGGTAATGCCATTTGGATTGAAGAATGCAGGCGCCACTTACCAAAGGGCAATGGTAGCTTTGTTCCATGATATGATGCATAAAGAGATAGAGGTATACGTGGATGACATGATTGCAAAATCTCATACAGAAAGGGATCATACTGTCAATCTCAAAAAACTGTTCGAGAGATTGCGGAAGTTCCAACTCAAGTTGAATCCCGTAAAATGCACTTTCGGTGTAACCTCTGGGAAATTGTTGGGGTTCATAGTCAGTGAAAAAGGAATCGAAGTGGACTCGGATAAAATACGAGCTATTCAAGAGTTACCACCTCCCAAAACGCAAAAAGAAGTGAGAGGATTTTTAGGGAGGCTGAATTACATCGCTCGATTTATATCCCAGCTCACCTGCAAATGTGATCCAATCTTCAAGCTGCTTCGGAAACAAGACCCAGGAGAGTGGAATGAAGAATGTCAAATAGCCTTTGATAAAATCAAAGAATATCTCACAAATCCACCGGTGTTGATGCCACCAACGGTCGGAAAACCTCTCATTTTGTATTTGACTGTGAACAAGAATTCTATGGGATGTGTATTGGGACAACATGATGAAACTGGGAAGAAAGAACGAGCCGTATATTACTTGAGCAAGAAATTCATGGAGTATGAGTCCAAATATTCTGCGCTCGAAAAGATGTGTTGTGCACTAGCATGGACCGCTCAGAGGCTCCGGCAGTATATGTTGTATCACACAACATGGTTGGTGGCGAAATTAGATCCCATCAAGTATATTTTTGAAAAACCCTACCTGTCCGGAAGAATAGCTCGATGGCAAGTACTATTGTCTGAGTATGACGTTGTGTATGTGTCCCAAAAATCAATCAAAGGGAGCGCCATCGCCGATTTCCTTGCAGATCGAGCTAATGAAGATTATGAATCTGTAAGTTTCGATTTCCCAGATGAAGATTTGATGGCCGTCTTGCATGTAGAAAAAGTTGATCCCAATGAACTTAATCCATGGAAGGTGTATTTTGATGGGGCATCCAATGCTTTGGGGCATGGAATTGGGGCAGTGTTGATTTCTCCAAATGGAAAGTACTATCCAGCCACGGCGAGATTGAATTTCAATTGTACTAACAATATGGCGGAGTATGAGGCGTTGGTACTGGGATTACAAGCAGCAATTGATATGAAGGCTGATGCGATAGATGTTTACGGAGATTCGGCTTTAGTGATATGTCAAATGAAAGGTGAATGGGAAACTAGAGATCCTAAACTAGTTCCATATAAAAAGCTGGTTACAGAATTAAGCAAATAGTTCAAAGAAATCAGCTTTAACCATTTGCCTCGAGAAGAGAATCAGATTGCTGATGCTTTAGCCACCCTCGCAGCGATGTTCAAAATAAAAGAGGCGGCCGATGTACGCCCTTTTGAATTAGAAGTCCGTGAAGTCTCCGCACACTGCTTGAATGTTGAAGAAGAGGTTGATGGTAAGCCGTGGTATCATGATATCATGCAATATATCAAGCACCAGACATACCCTGAGAATGTCACGGATAATGACAAGCGAACTCTTAGAAGGTTAGCAATGGGTTTCTTCCTTAGCGGAGAAGTGCTCTACAAAAGGAGTCGAGATCAAGTACTCTTGAGATGTGTGGATGTTGCGGAAGCCAACAAAATAATTAAAGAAGTCCACGAAGGAACTTGTAGAGCTCATGCTAATGGACATATGTTGGCTAGACAAATTATGAGAGCTGGTTATTATTGGTTGACGTTGGAATCAGACTGCATAAACTTTGCTCGAAAATGCCACAAGTGTCAAGTTTACGCTGATAGAATCCATGCTCCACCAGCCCCATTGCATGTTTTCACAGCACCTTGGCCATTTTCAATGTGGGGAATGGACGTGATTGGACTTATTACGCCAAAAGCCTCTAATGGACATCGATTCATATTGGTGGCCATTGATTATTTCACAAAATGGGTATAAGCAACTTCCTATGCCAATGTGACACAAAAAGTGGTGTGCAGGTTCATCCAAAAGGAGATCATATGTCGGTATGGGCTTCCAGAAAGGATCATTACGGATAACGCAAGCAATTTGAATGGTGCGATGGTAAAGGATGTTTGCGCTAAATTCAAGATCAAGCATCATAACTCGACAACTTACCGTCCGAAGATGAACGGAGCAGTAGAGGCGGCCAACAAAAACATCAAAAAGATTGTCGAAAAGATGACTGAAGTTTATAAAGACTGGCATGAGAAACTTCCTTTTGCCTTACATGCATATCGAACTTCAGTGCGTACCTCCACCGGGGCAACTCCGTACTCATTAGTATACGGTGCAGAAGCAGTTTTACCTGTTGAAGTAGAAATCCCATCATTGAGGGTGTTGATGGAAACGGAATTGGAAAATGCTGAGTGGGTCCGCTCCCGCTACGAACAGTTGAATCTGATTGAGGAGAAAAGGCTGGCGGCTCTTTGTCATGGTCAGATGTACCAACGAAGGATGATGCGAGCATACGAGAAAAAAGTTCATCCCAGGCAGTTCCGAGAAGGAGAGTTGGTTCTCAAGAGAATACTCCCTAATCAAACTGATTTTCGGGGAAAATGGATGCCGAATTGGGAAGGGCCATACGTGGTAAAGAAGGCTTTTTCAGGAGGAGCTTTGATTTTGGCTAACATGGATGGGGGAGATCTGCCTAATCCAATAAATGCGGATGCGGTGAAGAAGTACTATGCCTAACAAAAAAAAAACTAAAAAAAAAAAAATGGAAGGGGTTCGTGCTGAAAACCCGAAAAGGGCGGCTCGTACCTAAAGGAGGGGGTTCGTGCTGAAAACCCGAAAAGGGCAGCTCGTACCTAGGGGAGGAGGCTCATGTCGAAAACCCGAAAAAGGGCGGCTTGAGGCCGAAAAACAGGAAGATAGAATGGAATTTGGGGATGTCAGCCTAAAGATTGAGGTAGAAGTACACCATGGATGGAGCTCCACAATTTCACAAAGTAGGGGAAGTTAAGGAATCTGCAACCTACAGATTTGCTCAAAGCATCAATCAAGGACAATTCTTGAAGTCGAATATCAGATTGTTTTCTCTTAGTGGTCTGGGTGTTCATTATTTAAAAGATCTAATGTTTGCCCTGTAAATTCTGTTTACCTTGAACTATTTGATTCCTCATATATGAAGTTTTTCTTCGCCTCTTTATTTCAACTCTTTCGTTATTTACCATCCCATGATTCACATAGTGATTGTCATAGAAATGAATGATGATTGGTAAAAGAAATAAACTAATTAAGCAAGAAGTTACACTCATTGTTCAGTAAAAGACTTAATGATGAAAAAAGGAATGGCAGAGCCCTGAACCAAAGGCAGAGCCAGATGTCAAGAGAGAGGGTACTTAAGGAAAAATTTGGAGTTACCTGAATTCTACAGGAGGAAAGAAAACAGGCAAAGAAGATCGAAAGTTGCAGTGAAAAATCGGATGAAGCAAGAGGAAGGTCTTGGAACCTTAATGAATCGTAAACATGAAAAGCATTCAATCATGTCAATCATGCATACATGCCTAGCCATGCACTCGACAAGAATCAAAATTAATTCATGTCCCAAGCGTCGAAGGTAGAAAGTCACTCGACCTAAAGGGTTGAGATTGTAAAACTTCAATGGAAGGATTTGAGTCTTTTCATTTCATGTTATTCCAATTAAGTTAGCATTAAAGGAATTTCAATTTTTAAATCGAACCTGTTGTGAGATAGGTTGAGCCTAGATTAAGTCTAGGAATTTCAATTTTTAAATCGAACCTGTTATGAGAAAGGTCGAGTCTAGATTAAGTCTAGAAATTTTAATTTTGTTTAAATCGAACCTGTTGTGAGATAGGTCGAGCCTAGATTAAGTCTAGAAATTTCAATTTTTAGATCGAACCTGTTGTGAGATGGGTCAAGCCTAGATTAAGTCTAGGAAGTTTAATTTTGTTCAAATCGAACCTGTTGTAAGATAGGTCGAGCCTAGATTAAGTTTAGGAATTTTCATTTTGTTCAAATCGAACCTGTTGTAAGATAGGTCGAGCCTAGATTAAGTTTAGGAATTTTCATTTTGTTTAAATCGAACCTGTTGTAAGATAGGTCGAGCCTAGATTAAGTTTAGGAATTTTAATTTTGTTTAAATCGAACCTGTTGTGAGATAGGTCGAGCCTAGATTAAGTCTAGGAATTTTAATTTTGTTTAAATCGAACCTGTTGAGAGATAGGTCGAACCTAGATTAAGTCTAGGAATTTCAATTTTTAGATCGAACATGTGGTGAGATAGGTCGAGCCAAGATTAAGTCTAAGAATTTTAATTGAATTTGTCCTAACATGGGTCAAGCCCAGATCAAGTCTAGAAATTTCGTTTTTGTTTAAAATCGAACTTATTTTGAGATAAGTCGACTCTAGATCGATTTGATTAAACCAACTGGCTTCGAGATAAGCCAAATGTGGTGTCTACGTCTTTGCACTATCCTTGATTCTCAAGAATGTGCAAAGAGGGGCAACTGTAGACACATAAATAAAAAAAATAAATATAAATATAAATAAAATAAAATAAATAAATAAAATAATAAAAATAAAAAAAAATTGGGATGGCTGGGCGTACGCCTAGCCATCCCTTCGCCATCCCATCCCCCACCCACTACGCGGGATGGGGGTTCTGGCCACCAACTCCAGGGGTGCCAGAACCCCCTCGCCGGGTTGTCCAAAAAATTGGACAACCCGGCTCTTTAAAACCCTGCAAAATGCAAAAACAAAAAACAGCAGTTAGCCACAACAGAAAAAGAGAAACAAAAAGAAGAAAATCAAAAAAAAAAATTAAAAAGAAAAAAATTCGATCGGGGTTTCAACCGGGGATTTGTTTCGGTTTGGGGGAAAGAGACCGGTGAGTGGTGAAGGAAAAGGGATCTGGGGAGTGCCGGTCACCGGCGGGAGAAAACTCAGGCCCGTTTGGGTCACCGCCGACCGAAGAAAGGGAGCGTCCGAACCCATCTCTAAAAAAACGTGGACCAGTTCTCGTTCTTTCGACGGACCTAAAATTAATTTAGGACTTCGTCGATTAAGAATCGGGTTAATAGGTGACCAATCACACCTTAAAAAAAGATTGGTGGCGACTCCCACACCTTGAGATTTTTAATTTTCGCCCGCGTCTGGCGGACGGGTTCCCGGACCCGCACGTCACGACACAAATAAAAAAATATATTGTTGAAAAGGGGACTTTCTTATTTAAAGAAACCGTAAGAAAAAATCTTAAAGGTTAATTGTAAATTTTTACAAAACTATTTTCTCTTATTTGTAGATTTTGAGGAAGTATTTTCCTTGTAGGAATCTAATAATTTAAATTTTCTTATTAAATCTTTTTCTACATTTCATTGCTTTTCCACATATATTTATACTTCGTTCTCCTATTTTGATCATTTCTTATTATCATACTTTTAAAAAAAATTGTAAGGTATTCAAGTATAAAATAAACCCAAGTCTTACTTGCCCAACTAAGAAAAAATCACAGAATAGTTTTTTCTCTTACTCAAGTTCATCGTAAAAAATAAATACATAAAATACGATACTAAAAAAAATGATTTTAGTAAGATCATAGTTCTGTCCCCACTATGATGGCTCCATTGTTTCTTTTCTTATTCGAATATTTTGTTTGTCAAGTTGATGTAAAGCTGTTTGTATGATCATAAATGGGGATTGTCATGTTGTGATACTTGTCCATAGACTTGGCAATTATGAACATGACACGTTAATACGATACGAGAAGACACGGGTTAAGCAAGTTTTGAGTTTAGTCTTAATGTATTTCGTGTCTAATCGTGTCTGACACGTTAAGACACGAAAATTTTTGTATCTTAACGTGTCAGACACGACAAACACGTTTAAAACACGTTTAAACACGTTTACTTAATCGTGTTATCGTGTTTAAACGTGTATGCGTGACACATTTATTAACTTATTAAAAATTAATAATTAAAAACTATTTTAACCTTATATAAATAATTTTAAAAAATTATTTTAATAAGTTTTTTTTAATTTTATAAAGGGTATAATGTAATTATGTATGCTCAACCCTAATTTTTAATTTTTGATGATTTTTTGATGTTATTATTATTTTTGTTTTGTTATAATTATTTTTATAATTATAGATTTTAAATTTAAATAATAAAATTATATGTAATTGTAAATATTTTTATTTAATTGTGTTAAACGTGTTAACCGTGTTAAACGTGTTATTAATCGTGTCATGTCATATATTGACATGTTTAATAAACGTGTTAATCGTGTCGTGTCGTGTTACACGTGTATTAAACGTATACGTGTCCGTGTTTTAAATTTCAGACACAAATATTAAACGTGTCGTGTTCATATTTAGCTTTAACGTATTTCGTGTCTAACACGTTTACGATACATTAACACGAATTACCAGGTCTACTTGTCCATCTCCTGAAATGATTATGTAATCCATAATATATTATCGGTTGTCTATTATTCTTCAAAATATTTATGGAGTTAAACGACTTCTATCAAAAAAGAAAACATTAAACAATCTGTTTGTATTTCATTCGAAATATGGATAATCATTTCTAGGGGAAATATCTCATCCTTTAAGCAGCTCCTGACCTTCTCTTCCTCTTCCCACATAAAATAAATCAATAGCTTTATTTGTATTCCTTTTTTTTGCACACACCAAGGTTTATTATTAATCACAATATTCTAATTACATATTAAATTTTTATTTTCATAATAAAATTGTTATGTAGGGGGCAAAACTACACTAAATGTTTTAGTGACATTCCAAAAGCGAAAAAAGCCTAGGGACGTTCCCAAATGCGTTACGCATAATGACATAATAAAAATAATAAGAAATGTATAAATTTACAAGCTATGCTATATCCTTTATATATATAAAAGCGTTGCCTTACTTATTCTATGTACATCTTCTTGTTTTATACATAAAACTCTTTATAAGAACTTAATGTAAGAGCCAAAATGTAGATGCTTAGTTTTGACTAACTATTATTTTTTGAAGTATTGTGGTACAGAATAGAAATAAGCGAGGAACAATTACTTCATATGGAAAATTGATAGTAACTCAGAACGAGTGGCAAGTTTCATAAGTTATCTTCACGTTTGAAATGTTCTAAAATGCTTGGTTTGGTGGCTTAAATATAGAGATAGTTAATAAGACTTATTCTTGAACTTTCATTGAAATACATGTATTTTACTTCTTTCTTTCTTCCAATAAAATGCACGTGATATACTATTAAATGTCACTACTCCACTATCCGAAACTTATACCCACTACTCAATTATATGGTCATTTTCTTCATATCCTATAAATCGTTGTTTAACGTGTTTCTCCAACTGCTCTTAAGAAAGCAATTTTGTTCGATATAGATATGAGAATCTTGAAGGTTGACAGCAATAAGAAGGAATAATAAACTCAGCAAAAAGACCCTCTACAGCTCTTTCGGATTGCAAAGAGCCTAAAAAGCCTACATCTAAATTTGCTTTAGGGAAGGAACAAGAGGAAGCAACTCAAAAACCCAAGTTCAAACCTTTCACAGGGTTCGACTACAATCTTGGATGGGATTCCTACTTCCACATAATTAGATTAAGCTTCTTTGCTTAATGAGCAACAGTCATCTGCTGCGCTTGGGAAAGGCGGGGCTACCGAAGCAAAATCCATGTCAAAGACAAATATTAGTTCACAAGGATTTGTCTTACAATCGTATAGGAGCCAGCCTCAAAAAAAGGAAAAGAGCTCACAGGCGAGAATGCGGAAGCTGAAACTTTGGATACTAAGTACATGTTTGACTTAGTTTTTTTTTAGCTTATCTACCTCTTAAAAGTAAAAGTCAGGCCAAACATTATTTTTTGAAAAGCTCTTAAAAAAAAAGTAATTTTTTTATTAAGGACAAAATTTTTTAAAAAAGAGCTTAAAAAAAAACTCTAATGAGGAGCTTTTTCTTCTCTTCTTTTAAAAATATAAGAGAATTTTTATTTTTGTTTAAAAAATATTCTCATTTATTAAAAATAATTACAATATTACCCTCTAAAAAAAATATCTTTCATGATAATTTTAACAAAAATTATAACTTATAAAAAAAACTTTATAAAAAGAAATTTACCAAACAACTTTAACTTAATTTTAAAAATTATAATTTTTCATAAGAGCTTTATAATAACTTTTAAGTTAGAAAAAAGTCAAGCCAAACAGGCTCTTAACCGAAGTTTCAGCCCTTCACTGGGAAGAAATACACATTGGCTGGGTGATATTGGCCTTACCCATAAAAATGGTTAATTAGTAATACTGAAAGAATTTTATTAATTTTTTTTCTTTCAAATTTTCTTTTCGTTGCTTAATCTTTATATTACCATAAAACTTTTATAAATTAATATCTTGTATGAAAATTTATTAATTAATTAAGATATTATTTAATCGATAAATTAATAATTTATTAATTTATACATTAACTAATAAAAAATTAATTTATCCAAGTATTTTTAATTTTTTAAATATTGAACATACATATATTATATTTTGTGATTATATAAATATTATTTAATTATCAAATTACAAATTATTATTATTTACATTTAACAAATTATTGAAAACTCATGAGAAATAACAAAAAAAATAAAATTAAAAACGATAATTTTATAGTAAAATCTATCTCGTGCAAAGGTAAATTTAAAATAACAATCACATTGTATAATTTTTTCTTATAATACAAAAACACTACACCAAAGCTCAATAAGGTCCAAAAAAAATCAATTTTGAAAAAAATAAATAACATTAGAATCATAAAAAAATTATAAATTTATATATCTAATTAAATCTTTTTTTAATATATCATCTTATAAATTTAATAAATTATTAATTTAATTGAAACCAACTAAAATTATTATTAAATTAAAATTATTAATTTATTAAGTATTAATTTATAAAAATTTTAATGCCTCTATCTTAAACTCAAAAACCATTAAAATGTGAAGCATTTGCAAAATTTTAAATTTCTTTGTGCTGCCACGACCAACAAGGTAGTTTGAAACAGGTTCAGAAGTGGCAAATGAAGATCTATGGCTTGACTTTTTTTTTAACTTAAAAATTATTATAAGTACTTATAAAAATAATAATTTTTTAAATTAGACTAAAATTGTTTGATAAATTTACATTTATATGATTTTTTTAATAAACTCTAACATTGGTTAAAATTACTATAAAAAGTAATTCTTTTTTTAAGAAGGTAATATTGAGATTATTTTTAATAAATCAAGACAATTTTTAAACAAAAAAAAAATTCTCCTATGTTTTTAAAAGAAAAAACTCTTCTCCGCAGCTAAGCTGAAAAGAAATTCTTTGGCAACTTTCAGCATTCAACAGCACTGGATAACAAGCTCTGCAGCAGAAATAACAGATACTATAATAACTGCTGGAGAATGCTAAAGAAGGAAAACGAAAAACAAAATTAAGAGTACGGCACAGAATTTGGTATATCATTGCATAAATAAACTAAAACTTACTGGAAACCTAACAGATCTTTGCATCCCACAACAACAATAATGAATGCAAACATGTCATCTCTACGAAAACAATAACGTACGCATTCCATGATATAACCAGGTTACACTAGTCCAAGCCACCGGCTATATTTAAATATTAATTTCCCACAGTATTTTTTAAAAAGAAAGTATAATCGTAACCAGACAATAAGGTCAAAGGAGTAAGCTCCAAAGCGGCAACCATTAGAACTCATGTCATACTTTGAACTCAAAAGTTCTAGTCCTTGCTGATCTCTATTCAACTCCAAAAATACAAACCAATCACTCTTGTTATTGCAATGAGAAATGTTGTATATATTACAAGTACGCTAATGCTCCTTTATAGTAGAAAATCATGAAAAATAGTCAATCTTCCTTGTGAACGTGTATAGGCCACCACACTTTGCATTGCGAGCCAAACTTACAACAATACCAGAAACCAGGCTTTGCAACCAAAAAGGAACACAAAACCACAACTTAATGCCACAATAAAATATCCAAGGGAAGGCCAAAAGAAATTCTAGTTAAACCAGATAAGAGGGATATAAAAATGAAACATATAGCATGAATTGCTCATAAATTAACAAATTGAGAAATATGGTACGAATATACAAGCTTACAACATATAAGTTGTAAGAGCTGTAAGGAAACACCAATGAATCATTGGACTATCGGATTCAAAACGTGTACACTACTATATTGAACACCACAAACAAAGCATTATAAAAATACCTTCAACTGAACTGCAAAGTTCCACACAAGCCATCAGAAAGCACACCATCTGAAAAGTAAGATGCAGTGTCAGATATATGGAAAAGACAAATAGAACAAAATTTAAATAAAGAACATCTCAAGTTGTCTTACCTAAAATCAAGCAATGTCCTACCAATTGGTCAGTCTATACAGCTGCCAGATGACTGAGTTTCATTCATGTGGCAGCATGGCGGAATTGACTTAGTGAATTGAAGCACTGCATTCGTGTCTCAAAATGTTAGCAGCAATTCCTTAAACCCATATGTATTGACAGCATTTTATACGGTAGGATGCTGCCGACTATAAAATTCAGTGAAATCTAGCCGAAAAAGGAGAAATTTCAAATCTATATGTTGCTGAACAGGCAACTGAGCTAAGAAACCCTCAAGCAATGACGTATACTCTGTAGCTAATGCATCTAGATCTTGTCCCATATTTTGAAGGAATTCACTAGCACGTTGTGTTAGGGCTTTCCTGCCTTCACTGATCCAAGACCCTGGCTCTGAAGATTTATCCTTTCTTTGCCTACTTGATTTGCTTTTGCCTCGAGAGTTTGAAGAGGATTCCACAGTTCTACCAAAAGTGAAAAGCAAGTGTTAGTGACGATATAAACAGAAAAATTGACTTAAGATATCTAAATACATACAAATAATATGATATTAGAACATACCTTGATTGCAACTCATGAATTCCTTCATATAACCGATCTGCATGGCTTCTAAATTGTAATATAAGGTCAAACAGGACAAAGAGTGACTTGTAAAGGGTTTGTGATCGTTCACCTAGGAGTGACTTTTCTACAATTGAATGGAGGTATTTCTCATGTGCTGCAAGTAGATCATCAAGATCTTTGGCTACTTCCATTTCATTGGAAAAATTGGACCATGACACCTCCAAGACTTCAAACATGATATAGTATTGCAAGTTTGTAACAAAATGATTCATCTCATCCCAAAGAACCTGGCACCGCCTCAAAGTTGAAAGCAATTGCAATTTTACTGCACGTTGCAGCTTTGTGAATGCATGAGAAGTAATACAATTGGGTTTCATTGTCTTCCAAGCACCAATGAGTGCATGCTCCACCCGTCTAAGCTTCCACAGAAAATTAAAAATTCTTAAATACCTGGTCATGACAGATTCAGTAAATACTGTATCTAGTGGAACCCTAGCATCATATTCCAATGAGAACACATCCCAGCCCCGATCACCAGTATTATGTGGCATCATCCTAACCCTCAATCGATCTAGTATGTCAGGATCATCATACTGAGCATTAGATGACCGAATTGCACTTTCCAGTAATCCAGCTAGCTTGAAGGAACTAATAGTATTAGCAGGCTCAGAAAGCTCTGGTCCAACAATATCCATCAGGTACTGAACAAAATCACCCTGCCCAAGCAGCAAATATCGCTTGATCGCAAGACAGTGTTCTTTAAACTTATACCTTTTGTATATAACATCTAACAAATGCTTATCGATTCTCTTAGCAGCTTCCATGACTAGAGATTCAAGTGCATCAGTTTCTCCATATTCAAGCCCCCCTCTTCTAGTTGTAGTTCCAGCAGCAGCCGCAGCCTCTGTTGCGGCATCAGCCCAACCTCGGTCATCACAACAGACACGAAGAAAATTAATAGATTTCCCAGTCCTCAGAATACGTTGAGCAAGAGACTGTGAAATGAATGAAGGCAACATTCCAGCATGGAGCCGGTAACCTTCTCTCCAAAGCGATTCAGCTTTCACTGGTTGCCCCACAATAAAGAACTCAGCATAAATATCCTCCAATTCCCCTTCCAAAACCCAACTCCTCACCATTTCAAAAAGCGGAGAGCAAACCCTCCTAAGCAATCGCCTCATGAAGTCATGAACAAGTGGGTCACCATGCTGTGCATGCAAATGAATAGCACCAGCCATTGCCCCACCCCTCAAAACTTTACATTTATCAACCAAAACAGCCATTAACCTCATTTTCACCATTGGCTCAGCAAACCAAACTGACAATCTCCTCAAGGACAAATAATTCCCTGAACTTGCAGTCTCTGAAACCAATGGAACCGGATTCATTGACTGAGCCTCTAGCACAGCCAATAACTTATAATACTCCGATAACTCATCCTGCAACGCAGCACAAAATGCCTGTCCCACGGTCCCCACATCTTCAGCAGGAAAGCGATCCATACTCTCTGAAATATACCCTTTAACCTTCCTAAACAACCAACCTAATTCACAAAGCTTCCTAACAATAATTCGAGTAGCTCTAGGTACCTTAACTAAGTCGGATAAAGCATAACCATCTAAAGTACTATCAAATTTCACATACTTCCCATCAATCCCTTGGCAAGCATACAACACATCTCTAACCAAAACCTCCTCACTCACTTCATTCTCTTCCTTGACCAAATTTCTAAACTCCCGAAACGAAATCTCACGTAAATTTTCAGGGTCTTTAGATACCAACAAAACCCCATTTTTCCAACCCTTTTCTCTGTTATCTTTACCATTCAAAACCCTTAAATTATTTCCCATTTCATCATCATTTAAACCTAAATTAGGCAAGGAAAACGAAGAATCCATGCTGTTTTTCGCGGTTTTTCGATCTTCTGACACAATTTTAAGCAAGTAAAGAACTGCCCATTTGTTGTTAACGCTTCCCGGACCATTTTTGGAAGCAAATTTGGTGTAGAGATCAGCGAAGGTAAGGGCATCAGAGGAGTTACCTTGAGTGGCGAGACGGCGCTTGATGGATTCGGCGATGGCGTCAGCATCAGGGGAAATGGAAGGGGTTAGACGGCTGGAGAGTATGCGAAGAGCGTAACGAAGAGATTGGGAGAAATTTGGAGAGTTAAGGTTTGGGTTTTGAGAGTTTTGCTGAGAAAGTAAGCGACGGACTAGCTCAATCACTAGATCTGTGACTTTGCGTTGATCTTCTTCTTCCATTTCTGAAAGAGAAAGGGAAAGCAAGGTCTTTTTCCTTTTTTTTTTTTTCCCTAAAAAGAAGGAGAGAGGGATTTTAAGAGTGAGATATTTGGTAAAGGGTTTTTGTTTGATTTTATATGGGCGGGCAAATGGAAAAAACACTTCTCTTCAATTTTAACTCTTTCTTTTTTTTCTATTAATATTTTAAAAGATTTATATTTAGATGGGTTTTGCAAGCCCATTGATTTCATAAAATGGGCCTTTTGGCAAGAACAAGTGTGCCCAATGGGCTTTTCCTTGATTGTTTCAATGTCCATTGAGCATACAGCATATCTTACAGTTGGTGATTTTCAACTCATTGATCAAATTATATATATATTTTTTTTTTATAATTGAAAAAGAGGGGATTCAAATTTTATTCTTTAAGTGAAATACCCCATATTTTGATATGGTGATAAATAAAGTTGATCGAATACAAATTGAGATCAATTAAAATGTTTAGAAGTGATAAAAGACGAAAGGAGTAGTTTAGGATAAAATATTTCGCAAGTGAGAAAATAACAATAAAATAATAATAATTTTATCGAAGGAGAATTTGTGAGATAAAAGGTGATTTGGAAGTCAAGTGAGGCATAATAAGGTATTTTGGGTACCAAGAAGACAAGATAAAATTTTTAGAATAAAATAATATTTTATTAATGAAATAATATTAAAATATTAATATTTAGCCGAATGTCGAAATCAGTCATGAAGAAGGATCATATGGTTGATCCAAGTGGGAGAGAAGATGACAAGCCCGACTCTATAAAATATTTGTCATGACATACATGTGATGGATAGCATGTTTGCATGCTAAGAGAGTCTCGAAAAATTTACAAAAGTCGGTATTGTACCTAGACGTACAACAAAATTGATTTAAATCTCGAACTAGATCAAATAGAGAATTCACGATGAAATTAAGAATTTTATCCTACAGTAGGTGATTTTCAACTCATTGATCAAATTATATATATATATATATATTTTTATAATTGAAAAAGAGGAGATTCAAATTTTATTCTTTAGGTAAGGAAATTATGCATCAATCAATTAACTAAATACTCAGATGTCATTGATCAAACTATATTTATACTCTATAATGTCCAGTAATTTATCTATCTATATGTCTATATTTGTAGTATATATAAAAATATGGATATTGATATAATTTTATAGTGACAAAAATAGATATTATTGAAATATTAGATTCTATGTTACTAGATCCTTTTATAGCATTTTTTATAATTATGATTTGCAAAACCAATAACCTCAATATATATTATTATTTTTATAATATTTTATCTATGTTTTAGTAACATCGAACATAACCTCACTACCTTTTATATATATTTAATAAGATAGGGTTATTGAAATGTTAACTACGAAGTTACTAAAATATCAGATAATTTTATAACTTTTTCTGATAATTTGGTCCGTAAAATTAAATAACCTGGTTAGTAACTGATATGAATATTCATGAATTTAGAGTTAATGAAGTATTAGATACTAAATTACTGAAATAGTATTATAGCTTTTGTAAGAACCTTTCTCAGCAAAATCAATAACCTCAAAATATATAATTATTTTCATAATTTCATGAATTTTTTTTATAATATTAGACATAGTTTATGTTGTAAAACTAAGGAAGCATCAAAACAATTTGAGAAAATCTGAGACGTAAAACACTGTTATGTTCTTTCTGAGTATTAAACTCGATGTAAAAGACTATAACGACTATTTTCAAAATTTAACAAACTCTTATTTAGTTAACTTAAAAAATCATTTATTTAGTATAAATTATCATTGCTAATATCAATTCTAACAAATTTGTCACCAGCAAAATTTCCAAAATAAAAAAAATAACTAACTTGTTAAATAACGCATATAATTACGTATGTAGGTGACACAAAACTAGTTTATTGACTAAAAAGGCACTATTTTTAATATATTTTTAAATTATCATTACAAATAATGTTTTTTTAACTCAAATTAATTATAAACTTTATTTGATAAAAAAGAATTCTACCTTACATTAACTTGCTTTCTTTTATCAAGCATTTGATTTATTTAACACCTATTGAAATTGTAACAAAAAAAAAATTGACATTCAATTTTCATTGTAGCATCAAAAGTAGCTTGTACTCAACTAGTGTAAGTAATTCCAATCATTTTAATTTCTTTAATTCCTCTCCTTACTCATGAAAGTTTTAGTGAACCTAAACAATATCTGGTGCACTGAAACAATTTGCAAGCATGTTTGTGGGTGTGGGTTATGTAGACACTAAAAATTATAATAAATTTTAATTAGTTAAAAAAATCATAAAAAAAAGTCATAAACAAAAAAATAAATTAAAAATAAAAAAAAAAGGAAAAAGGGGAGAGGGGTACGACTGGCACCCGCACCTTGCCAGGCACCTCCCTCACCTTGTCAAATGGGAAAAATTCGCATCTGGTAGGGTAGTGAAGGCACTACACTCGGCCAAAAAGCCGAATGTATAAAACCTCACTGTAGCAAAAGGGGATTGGGGGAGCCAAAAATCTGCAAACAAAAGAAATCCTAGTTTTCTAGCAGCCAAAAACCCACAATCCACTATCAAACTCAAAAAAAAATAAAAAAATAAAAAATAAACAAAAAAAAAGAGAGTAATAGGAAGCTTTAGGTGCTGCCGGCTGTAGGAATAGGATTTGGGTTTTGGGTGGCTCAAATCGAAGGTGAATGAGGCTTTTGTGCCGTCGGTGGTGGGGGATTTCTTTCTTAGAGTTTGGGTGAGAGGAAACCGGAGCCGGTAGGAGTTTTGGATAGAGAGAGAGGAAAAGCCAATCGTCGCCCAAGGGGGAGTCAGTCGACGGCTTTTTGAGGGAGATTTAGGGTGGCCATTGATTCGGGCAACGAGAGAGTGAGAGAGAGAGGTGCGCATCCAGGGGTTCTAGCGCCGCCGATGGGGAAAAAGAGAGCCAAATTTGGGTAGTCGACTGTAGAGAGAGAGAGAAAGATTGGAGCGACATCAGCGAAAAGGGGAGCTTGGGTCGTCGATCGACGGCAAGAGAGGGAAAGGTAGCCGACAACGCTGTCGTTTAGGGAAATCCGGTTAAAGGGAAGGTGCAGCAAAGGCAAGAAAGAGGGTTGAGAATGCTATCGGTTGGGAAGAAAAAGGAGGAGTGAAGAGTAAAAAAAAAAAAAAAAAAAGAAGGAAAAAGAAAAGCCCCACTAAGCCCAACGGTGTCGTTTGTTGCTC